>NW_021637556.1:0-84775 GCF_004799145.2 Neltuma alba | reverse complement strand
ATCTCTTATACTAAACACTCTTTTAATAGATTTTCTCAATTGTAATCCTAATTCTAATCCCTTATTTTCAATATTTCCTACCAACCTTGAAGTTTAGAGGACTGAAAGTAATTGGTTTTCAATATTGTAAAAGTAGTGTTCTGTTGGCAATCTTGCTATTGTTTTGTGGAGATATGACAAATTCTGCTTTTTCATACTGTGTATTTATTTCTATTGTAGATAGAAGTTAGATTAACATTTGTTTTCTGACAAATTTGCGCCTGTCTTTGTTTATTCGTTGTAAAGAAAGTGACTGTCATTTTTGTTTCTTATGATCATGAAATTTAGTTTTGCATTGTTTCTTATTGGATGAGACTATTGCTTCCCGTTATTGTCTTGTTCACGTATTGTGTGGCTAGAACATTGTTCTTCTATTTTCTGATACAGTGAATTTCAATTTTTGTTATTCTTTTCTACCTGAAAATGGTGATCTTGCATTCAAATTCTGGCAGCTGAGCTGAATGAACTCCATGAACTATAATGTTATTAAGTTTGTGGTTTATTGTTTTTTGCAGCATATTGTGAATGAACTGATGGAGACTAAAGGTGGGAAAAAGAAGTCTAGCAGTAGTAAATCATTATTCTACGAAGCTCCTCTCGGCTACACCATGAAGACCTTCGACCAAACGGTGGAATCAAGAAGTTCAGATCAGCTGCTTACTCCAACGTAAGTCCCCTGTTTAATTCTTCCGATAATTGGAGATAATTATTGCAAGAATGATTTTTCTGGTGTCTTACATGGTGTTTTTTCTTGTGCAGTGCGTTCGAAAGCCATCCTGAGGTTTCCTTCCTTGCTTGCTACATAACCCCTAGCTTTTTTATACAGTGATAGTAGTTTACCCTCCACATTCTCCGTCTCCTTTTCATTCTCCTCCTTGTTCTCCTTGTTTCGGTTGTGCTCTGTCAGTGCAACAATACTTTCTCCTGATAGTCAAGATGGCCTTGACAGGCTCTGCTATTGGTTTTGAGGGCTATGAAAAGAGGCTTGAGATATCATTCTTTGAGCCTGGTCTGTTTTCTGATCCTGATGGTTTAGGCCTTCGATCATTGTCCAAGGATCAATTGGATGAGATTCTGAAACCAGCTGAGTGCACCATTGTTGACTCACTGTCCAATGACTTTGTTGATTCCTACGTTCTCTCTGAATCCAGCTTATTTGTCTATCCTTACAAGGTTATCATCAAAACTTGCGGCACTACAAAGTTGCTTCTGTCCATCCCGTCATTCTGAAGCTGGCTGATAGTCTTATGCTTGCTGTGAAATCTGTGAGATACACTCGTGGAAGCTTTATTTTTCCTGCGGCCCAACCATTCCCACATCGTAGTTTCTCTGAGGAAGTTGCTGTTCTTGACGGTTATTTTGGCAACCTTGGTTCTGGCAGCAAAGCATACATGATGGGCAACCCGAAAAGTCACAATTATGGCATATCTACTCTGCTAGTGCGGACCTGCAAGGCCAATCAAAAGCAACTTACACCCTGGAGATGTGCATGACTGGCTTACAGAAGAAAAGTGCTTCTGTATTCTTCAAAGCAAACACAATTCAGCATCCTCAATGACCGAAGACTCTGGAATCCGAAAGATCCTTCCTCAATCTGACATATGTGACTATGATTTGATCCCTGTGGGTATTCCATGAACGCAATAGAAGACAATGCAATCTCCACCATCCATGTCACCCCAGAAGATGGCTTCAGCTATGCAAGCTTTGAAGCAGTGGGGTATGATTTTGATGAAAAATCTCTGATAGGTCTCGTTGGAAGGGTCTTGGCATGCTTCGAGCCGGCTGAGTTTTCTCTGGCTTTGCACACTGATATGCATGATGAAGCACTGATCAAAAATTCCCCCTGGCCATTAAAGGATACGACTGTGGAGAGAAGAACAAGGAGGTTCTTGGAGCAGGCGGTTCCGTTTTGTTCTATGACTTTGTTCAAGCTGATGGCTGTGCATCTCCAAGGTCCATTCTGAAAAGCTGTTGGAGTAGTGAGGACGAGAAGGAAGAAGGGGACGAGATATAGTTTGTGGATTTTAATGATTTATTTGTGTGTTTATGTTTGCTGATTCTGAATAAGTTTGGGGTTATGTTTTGAGTACAGGGCAACATATACTATATATACATATGTTGCTCTTTAAACTTTTCATAATTGGTTGCTCAAGTTTGTTTTTGTTTCTTTCAAGTGTGTTATTCTGGGCTTGTGCCCCTTTCATGGGGTTGGACCATGCTCTTCGTATTCATATGAATAAAGTGTTTTTGTTTTAGCCTCGTTGTGATGGGTCCTCCGTATCCATGCTGAGGGTTTGTTTGATAAATGGTTTCAAATGTAATGAAATAAAAAAGCAAAGATAAATTTTTCAAATTAATTATAAAAAATATAAATAGCACTAAATTATTGATTTTGAAGCCCAACATTAAATAATTATTGATAATTTGATATAGTCGGAAGTAGAAGACTAGTGATGAACTTATCTTTAAGGACTAAAGATAAGGTTGACTCATCAGGAATCTGCTTTTCATAAACATGATTACTTTAGTGGTGTGCTTTCACTTTATGTCAGGTACTAAATTAATGACATTGATGCTAAAAGCAGATTTCTGATGAGTCAGCTTTATCTTAGTTTTTGAGGACAGATGATCCAGTTTAGAATCAATCCTATGAAGGACTTATTTGGCATGTACTTTTTCGTCTGTTAATTCAAAACTTCTTCAGTAGGAGAAAGTGGTTTTGTAAGTACCTTGAGGGGTTACTTCTGTCGAGCAACATAAGGTCGAGAAGAGATCTTAGTATTTTCATTGTATCGATGTTCAAGCGCTGGAAATTCTTCTTCATAAGTATTATCCCCCGATCCTTAATATAAGACCCTGTTTGACTTTTTGTTTGGTCCTAATTATAAGATCCCAATCCATTTTGTCTCTCATATTTATGCATTTTTTTTCCAAGATAATCCTTCTAACAATGATAATTCTAGCCAATACACTTAATTAGCAAGGATATTTTAGGAATGACAACACTTATTTATTACAAATAACTAACTTAACTTACTTCTTTAATCTCCTCAAATAAGTCAACTGGGGTCTTATAATTAGGACCGGAAGTAGTATTAGATTGTATCATTCCTATATATGGGTAGGATAATATGAGAAGCTACGGAAGTTTCTGGCTTGGTGTCTGGAAAAATATTAGCTGCTACATCATCATGTGCTATGTCATCATGACCCCATTCTCTCAGAAGTTCCCAAATAGTCAAATCTCTGGTGGGAGCTTCACGAATAGGTCTGCTGATCGATAATTATGGAGCCTCATCATCCCTGTCATTTCTTCATGACCGTTGCGCGCAAACACAAGTGGTCTGAACTTTTTTCTTTTTCTTTCTAGACTTTTGTCTAGAACTGAAATCTACAAGATCATCCTCATCTGAGTTGTACTGGAAATCATGGTACAGTCACAGTCTGGTTTACACATACTTGGATCAAGATCCTAAATGAAATGTCCATAATATGAGACACCAAAAACAAGTTGTCCTTGAACTGTAAAATAATCAACTGTAGGATATTCATTATTCTCATAGATAGGAAGAATGGTAGCGATTGTCCTTGTTGAGGAAGGGATCCTTCTGTTCCTGGTCGTTGGAAGACAGTTTTACTGTCCCATCAAGCAATCTTTTGATAAGTTGAGGAGCTGTAGTATGAACATTTGCCGGAACAGAATGAGACTCTTCTCATAATTGTTGGTCCATTCAAGTGGCATGAGCTAAGAGAGTTCTTTTGTAGAGATCTTGTAACATCCAAAATATTATTGAAAAAAATTATTATTTGAAAAAAATATATTAATTAAATAATATAAAAAATATTTTATTATAAATAATAATATTTTATTATTAAAAAACATTAAGCTTTTCCACCTAATTCTGAGTGTATTGAAGGTGAAGAAGAAACTGGGGGATGGTGCATTAATGAAGGAAGAAAAATAAGAGAAGTGTATTAATGAAAGAAGGAAAATGGGGAAGGACGGTTGAAAGTAGAAGGATAAATGGAGGAAAGGTGACATCAGAAAATGGAAAGAGAGAGTGAGAGGCGTGGAAGGAGAGGGAGGTAGAGAAGTATTAGTATTTTAAAAGATAATACAAGTTTTGAAGATCATTTAGATACATTAAAAACTCTTTTTTATTAATTTTTTTATCAATATTTTCTATATATTTAGAGCTTTATATTAGTAGTATCATTATAATGTTTAGGGAAAATTCCGTGATTAGTATATAGAATAAGTACTGAGTTTTGACAATGGATGATCATAAAATTTAGAGATAATAAGTAGTTAGTTTTAATTGATTTAGATTTGTCTATTTATTACTTATGGTATTTAAAATTAAATTATTTTGTTGACAAATCTGTCATTATGATATATATCATATTTATACCAATTAAAATTAAGTTAAATAATTTATTTGGGTTGTTTGATATATTATTAAAATTTTAATTGGTTTATATTTATTCATTGATTGTTTTGAGAACTTTAAACTAAGATTTTAGTTGAAAAATGTATTATTCAAGGCATATAGAATTTTTTACCAATTAAATTTAAGCTAACTAACTTATTTTGATTATTTATATATTATTAAGATTTTAATCGATTTAAAATGTATTAGAATATGAAAATATTTTTGAATATATTATTAGAAAGTATGCTGTAAATTGAGATTTTTACAATGTTAGATAAAAATGATATTTTTATAATTTAAAGGAGTTATTTGGGTAGAGGAAAAAATTGTTATTTGAAGTAAGAATTTTTGGATAGTAAATATATGTATATATACTATTCTATGTAATTTAAGTTAATTATTTGTGTATATATTAAATTATATCTACATTATTTGTAGATTATCTTATACTTCAGAGTTTATAATTTGTGCTCTTATTTCTTAAGCTGTGAGGTTAAGCTTGGAATAGAGGTAACTGTGATTAATTTATTTTACATACATGCTTCGGATTGTAAGATGTTTATTATGTTTTTATTTTTTCAAATTAATTTGTGAAAGTATGCTTGTGAATGAAGTATGTATTTTTTTTTTATGTGACAAATTTTGGTGAAGTGGGAAGTATGTTGATTTAATTATGCCTGAGTTGTGTTTTATTGGAAATGATGTTTTCTTGTGGTGTTGAATTTAATATACTAATATTATGTTATTAAATAAAATGAAAATATGTTGTACTTTGTTTGAACTTATATCATCTTACTCTGAAAAACTATGATATTTTTAATATATATTGTGACCATGCATGGGGTTCACATGTGGAGATTGAGATTTTGATATGTGGAGGATAATTGTTTCGAAGTCAGTGTAGCATGCCTACACTACTGATCCTATGTTTGGCTTTTTGTTAGACCCTTGTAATTCTTTCTTTTCCTTGGCCCGGATTGAGAATGAGCTCTTGGGTGACACATTTTGCACCATAGTCCATTCTTGGACGGTATAGGTACAGGAGGGAATTTGCTGCTTGATATGAGTGGGGTGACCTTTGGCCGAGTTACTCAGCACAGAAAGCCCGAGTCCTTGTCAAGGAGCCATAAAGAGGAGTATGGTGATGGGAGGGCATACCTCATTGTGTTATTGCATATATGTACTTTTGTATAAATTGTGTTGTGGATGGTGAGACATGCTCCTTTCACGTGGTTGTATCTCCTAAGGCATTATTTATTACTTGAATTATATTTAATTACTACTTCACCAACTTGCCATCCTACTTATATATGCCATGAATTAATACTTGGTTACTAGGACTTTATGTCTCACCCTACTATTCATCAATGCTTTTTAAGAGAGCCATCTAGTTTGGCTTGGTGCGATGGGAAGCAACTAGAGGCATAGGCGAGTATAGCTTAGTAGTCCTCTTTTGGTTTGGGCATGTGATGCTATGTATATTGCCATTTAAGACCCATGACTTTGTTGACATATACTTCCTTTTGTTTGGTTGTTGGATCACTATATTTGATGGAGTGCTGTTAGAATGTTTGGAGGCTGTAAGACTGTGCTGTATGTGTTACTCTTTATGTGTATGACTTGTGGGCCGGGTTGAGTACCCTGTGTTTCTTAGGTCTTAAGTTTTGTGGGATGAATATTATATTGTGCTTGTGGACGGTTACTGTGCCCTCAGTCCTTTTCTACTACATATGTTAAACTCATGGGTGGTTTATGTATCTTGAGCCTCTTGGGATGTTTTCAAAATAAGACAAACTCTTTATAATCATGGTAGTATTTTAACGCTCTAACTCAATTCTTTTTCTACAATGGCTATCATTTTAAAATAATTTTATAACTATGTATTAAGAAAAGGTCTTTTCAGATTTGCCTTGGGATGTTGATGATAGCTGGACCATAGTCTCTGTCAGTGGACATATATAGGGTATCTTGGGTAGAATTAGGGATATGAAGATTTAGAGAGTGATTTTGTACTCTATACACCATTCGATGATGAAGAGTGGCCATAATAGCTAGGGGATCCTGTTCAGCTCCAATGATCTGGATTTGAACTTTCAATCTCTAGGAAGTCGTTTGATTAGAGAGCATAAAGTTAAAGTTTGGAGCAATGGTCATAATAATACTGCCATTACTGAGTGTAGTGAGAAGGGTTCCTATTAAGGCATTTTGGTAGGATTTATAAGAAGTGTCCAAGAGGGCTACTCTTACAGTGGCAAGGATACCTTTTCTTCCATGTAGGGTAAGACCAAAAGTGTACTGCACCTATATATAGATGTGTATATCCTTACTCTATGTATAAATCAATAATGGGTTGAGGTATCTCAAGGGTGACATACTGTTTAGATGTTTGTAGGAAGACCACATTGGTTGAGACAGGAACTTTGAACAAGTTCTTTGACAGTAGGAGTAAATTTGGTCACAAGAGATATGATATGGGTGTATCCGGTAAAGATCTTTGACGATGATAGGGGAGTAAGGACTGATGAGGGTAGTTCCGTGGATTGGATGCAGGCATCTTGTGGTACATGGGTAATTTCTATGACTTTATCAACCTTATTGTTGAGTATTTGGTGAAGCGAAGAAGGAATGAGGTCAAAAGTAAGAGATGAAGAAAGATGAATAGGTTCTGCAGAGGAGGATTCACTCATGATTAAATATTCTTTCTTACTCACTTAATCTAAGATTCAAGTATGCTCTACACTTGCCTCATCTAAAGATCCTGTTTATCAGAAAGAATCCCACCATGATGCTATGGAATAGTCCTTTTAGGCAGAAGAACTTTAGTTTGAAGTTTTACAGTTTAGGTCCTAATATGGTTTATGTAAGGCTAGGAGACCGTTTGTTAAGACCTTGACATGATAAAACCTGTAAATCTCTAGACTGAGTCTTAGAGGTTTGAGGAGACTCACTCACATGGTATCAAAACCTATTCGCCTTTTCCTTAGATATAAATAATAAGAAATAGAATAAGAAATATTAAAAAAAAATCTCTTTTTCATAGATATTGCATTTTTTAAAATGTATGTATGTATGTATGTATCATATTATATTTATATTTTATTTAATTGAAAAATAGAAAATGGCTAGTGTTTATCTCTAACAGCTATATTTTTCATTGGTTATAAATAAACCACTTCAAGCTTGCTTCGTATGTAAAGCTCGAATGATTAAAAAAAAAGAAGCTAAAATGTACCTATTGTCCGTGTACACTTATATATACTTGAAAATCATCATTTATTGAGCCGTCAAATGTTAATATATATCTCTATATATCTTTTGAGTATTAGTGCTTAATTGTACTCATTCTGCTCTTTGAGAGAGTTTATTGAACTGAATTCTTCTTCAATAATAATCATTCTTTGTATATTGTAAGGGTGAGAGATCAAGGGTGTGGTATCCCTTATACAGCTTCTCAAGAGTGATGTACTATCTTTGGTCCTAATTATAATACCTCGTTACCGGAGGTAGTATCTCTTTATAGAAGAAGCAGTTTCTATTAAAAAGAAGATTGCAGTTGTTTACAAATAACCAATTTAAACTTATGAAGAATGATAAACAAATTTCAAAAAATTGCTTGATTGTGTATTCATGGTTATCCTAGTATATAAAACTTTACATATAAATTAATCATAAAGCTATTAGTTGTAAGTTATAATTGCTAGATTTTATTAATTAACTGAAGTTGGTTTATGTGATTCACCCTTGGAAAAAAATTAAAGAGTTTGAGTCTTGTATATATAAAAACAAAAACTAGTTGATAAAAGAGCTTTATGCAATCTGAATCAAAACTAGTTGATAAAAAGCTTTATGCAATCTGAATCATTAAAATTGGTGGTTTTGTTTTGTTTTTTTTTTTGACAACGAAAATAAGATCGGGTGGCGTTTTGAGGATTTGAAATTCACCTAATTAACATCACTCAATGTTGGCCATTTCAATTCTTCTCTATATAGTTACCAATTACCAATGGGACCTAATGTTGTTTTTTTCCCCCAGTAAAATGGTAAAATAATAATTGAAAGAATTTTTCTAAGAAATTTTTTTGTTTGAATATAATAAAAATTGGATGCAAAACTTTATGAAATTTTGGAAGAAAAAAACCGAATGGTTACTTGATTCTCTATATTTCTCTTTTTATATAATTATTTAACACATAATATTATTGGGTTAGATTTGATCATTAAGTTTAATTTTACTGACGTGATAAGTAGTTTCACCCCATAAAAGAGAAAGTATAAATTCGAATGTTAAGAAATATACTTGTGGTAAAGGCTTTAACCCTAAATACTCTCAGTTTGATAGAAATTAATTTTAAATCCAAAATGAGTTAGATAATGACACAAGAAAAATAGGAACGTGTGTGTGTGATGCATCTTGATATGAAAGCTGACAATTCATATATAACAATCAATGGATAGGATCTAAAAGTTTGGTCAGTCAAAAATAGAGATTTGATTATCACGAAAAGTGATGAAATTACAAGTAAAAGTGAGAGAGAGAGAGAGAGAGAGATTGCGTATAATTAAAAAGAGTTTAAAGTAAAAACAACTCAATTTGAAACTCCTAGATAATCAAAGTGAATTTAACCATCAAGTTTAAAAAAACACCATTGTATTATTCGATAAATATTCAACCTAATTTTTCATTTCAGTTGTTGGTTCCAGTTGCATCTTTCACTGCATCTGCAGCTCCCTGTGCCTTTGCCTGCAGTTGTTGACCTCCCTATAAACACACATGCACACACAAACATTAAGCCTATTATCTATTTGGAATTAATATCCATAATGTTTATATAATTGATTAAGTTCAAAGTAAATGATGTAATACCTCTTGCATGGATTCTTTTGCAGATTGTGCTGCATCTCTAGCCTTATCCATCATGCTGCTTGCCTTTTCCTACATCATTTAATTAATTCACCCATAATTATTATTAGTAATACTCCTCTGGTTCTTGATATAAAACCTATTTAACTAATTTGATTAGATTAAGGAAGTTATGTAAGTTAGTTAATTATAAGAAATATGACATGTTTTTCCTAAAACATCATAATCATCTTTCTTAATACCTTTCTTCCCTCTTCTACTTGATTATGATTAAGAAAGTACCCATAAGAATAATTTAGAAAAAATTAATAAATATAAGAAATAAGTCTTATATTTAAGATCAAAATTAATTCAATAATTGGGTCTTATATTAAGGATTGGAGGAATATATTAATTAATATGCTAATAAAAATGATTGAGAAAACTTTGAAGGGTAATAGAGAGACTTAATCAATGAAGTTAGCTACCTGAGCTTGGCCTTTGGCTTGTCCGGCATTGTAACTTGCCTTGTTGGAGTCCATTTTCCTGAGAAAATTTATGTGATGAGCTTGGCAAAGAATTAATGAATAGTTAGAACTGTTAATGATGATCATGAGATTGTAACAATGCAAAGATGAAGATTGAGTTGATATATACTTACACTGTCCCATGTCTCTCTATGCCACAGAGCCACTTGTCTCGTTGACCAATGGATCTTGTGGACGAAACCACGAGATTTCTTCATCGATCCTACCTGTAGGTTATAGGGAAAAGACTAGGTTTTCTGTCATCAATTATTCACTTTCAGATTTTAATTCTCATCAGTTAAATTGTTAGAAAAAATCTCAGACATTATGCCGCCTTTGTCGTGCACACGTACACACACAGGGAAAGGAAATGATCTCATGGCTAACATGATTTAGATTTTTTCTTGTGTTTTTGCATTTATTTCTTGGACAAAGATAAAATAAAAGTGATGGATAGCAAAAGCATGTAAAATAATTCACTGGGAGAAAAGGGACTAATATAATTTATGGTCCTTAAAATTCAGGCCTATTTTACCTTGATCTCTCAAATATTATAAAAGCATTAAAATAGTAATGTGGACTCACTAAATGATACTCTTCCTATCCTAAAAGTATAGCTTTTCCCAGTAACCACTTCATCTTCTTGAGATATCAACTCACTCCACCATTTCCTACTTCTCCATCAGGGACTAATTTTCATGCAATACGCACTGTGTTGTCGCTGAACAACTTAAACAAATGAGGGAATTATCGCTTTCGTCCTTCAAAGATACTTTTTTTTTTCAATTTAGTCCCATCTATTCTTCAAGCATGCTTTTTCAATATTTTCGTTGCGGGCACGAAGGATTTTGTCAATATACTCGAGTGTATGAGTAGGAATTAGAAACTCCTCAGGAATCTTCAAACAAAATAAAATAATGATAATAGACATATGCGTGAGATTTCAACATTCAATTACGTTGTAGAGGGTCATACTCCCTCAGCAAGAATCTAGAACTAAGTTGCGAAGATTAAGAATATTAAGTTAGTTATTTATAAAAATACTGAGTTGATTTCCTAAAACGTCATTACAATAATTTGCACTGAAAATTACTCCATTAATAAAAAAAAAACCTTCTTATTATGTATGTGGTGTTAATAAGGAAAAATTTGAAAAAGAAATTACAATTTTCGGAGAGTATAATTGAAGCTAGGTAAAATCAGAACAAGATCGTTCTACTAATTTTTGCATTCTCTATTGCTTTTTTCTTGGTATCCATGATGTCAATGGCGACAAGCTCTCAAGCAATCCTCTTCATGACTCTCAAGCGAGAGTTGTTAAATAAGAAGCAATGCTTACATGGCATTTTACATGGACAAAAAAAAGAAAAAGAAGAAGAAGCCAAATCATCTAGTATACCTCAAATCTTTTGCCACATCCTCTATCGTTGACCAGCCACGTCAACCTTTGGATGGAGGTCTTGGTCACTCAGATGCATAGGAATTAATTAAACTTGTCATTTGTGAAAACTATAAGGCGGACTACAAAACTTTCAGAGTATAAGGGCTAACATTTAAAAAAAAAAGGAAGAAAAAGTTAAGGTGTAAACTATCCACGAAGTATTTTATTATGGGAAGCCAACACTATAAAACTTTTCTTGAGTGCAAAAGTATAAATGAAATTTTTAAAATGGTGAAAAAATATCATGACCATAAGTTAATTACGCTGACTGTTTAGCACATATAAAAGTCAAGAAAATGATGCGAAAATAATGGAAAGTTTTCAAAAGATGAAAAAATACCACAATCACGGGAAATTTCATATGTATCTTTGCATCATTTTGAAAAGTTTATGGCATATTTGCACCATTTTGTTAGTTCACATGTTTGTTAAACAAATAATATTAGTTGACTTAATGGCTGTGGTATTTTTGTACTACTTTGAAAACTTCGTTTGTATTTTTGCGCCCAAGAAAAGTTTATGGTGTTTGGTGCCCATAGCAGAATACTTCATGCATAGATTGCACCTTAGCCCTATAAAAAATTATGAAAACTATAAGGATTAGTACACCTCTAGAATACACCTCTAGTCTTATTTATAAGATTTTTCAATATCTTTCATACAAAACCAAGAAAAATCTGAAATTGTATTAATTCTCTTTTAAAATATAATAACTTTACAACTTTATCCGTATTTAATATATACACTTTTTTTAAAAAAAACTATCCACGCTGTAATAAATGAATAACAAAATAGTATATTTATACTAAAAATTAAATAAAGTGGCTTATAAATAAAACTAAAAAAAAACCTTCTCTCCTTACTTCATAAACCTTATAGATAGGATCAAAGAGTTAGGAGGAGTGCTCAAACCTTGTACCCATCTTAGTAGGCTCATACTCGCCTTGAAATGGACCAGGACGGGACTCAGGATGACCTAGGGACGCCTTATCCGTCCTAGTCCCAACCTCCCTTATTTTTTTAAAAAAGCATTTTTTTCATTATTTATGTTGTTTACACCCTTCAATTTTATTTGGATACTAATATATATATATTAGAATTTGAACTAAAATTTAGTTTATGGGTTGCGTTTTTCTTTGCTTTTAGAAAACTTTTATTGTTTTTTTTTAAAATTTCATAAAGCTTAAGTGAGAGTTATCATAGACTATGTTTTTACTTTGACTAAATTTTAAATAAGTCTTCACCTAACGTTGCTCCATATTAAGTTTCCATAGATGTTTTGGTTTTCTTTTTTTTTCTTCTTTTTTTTAATGAATTCGCTTCAGGTTTATGGATTAATTCATATTGTCATATGCAATGATTTCTATCATTATTTTTGAAAGATTAATGTGTTTGAATAAATTTGCAAGCTCATCCATTTAAATTTAAAGGATATCTACCATATGCTAAATTATTTACATACTAGTAGTTCATTTTATGTTGTTTATTTATATTTACTTCAAGTTTATTGTTCATTTTTCCCAACAATTTATTAGCCATTTAAATGATTTACATTTGTCTCTCAAGTTTATTTTATATTGCTCATTTATATTTACTTGTAGCTATTTCATGCAAATTTGCTTCAGTTTTCCGATTTTTTTTTTTTAAGTATAAGTTGTAATTGGACTTTTTTTTTGCTAACTAAATTATAACTGGGCTTTTTTAAGGGGGAAAAAAGTAGCTGATCGGAACGTTCCCGTCCCGTCTCCGTCCTGGTCGGGATCTGGACAAAACCAAGATGGAACAGGACACAAGACACAAATGTCATCCTGTCCTATTTTTCAGGACAAAACACGGGACAAGGGTGGTGTCCCTGTCTTGTCTTATCTTGTGAGCAGTCCTATAGAGGAGTATGTTAATATATCCTTAATAAGTACTATGAAATGTCCAAACTCAATATACTTCACACACCCTAACAAATTGAATGCCGCTTGGTTTCCTACAAAGCTTCTCTCCACATGGGATTTCATTACCCAACGGCCCCTTCTTGCCTCTCTTCTGATCTCCACTTATCCTTTTCCCTCCACCGGGCACAAGGATTTCAGTAGCTTGCCCTTTAGATTCCGCTGGATTTAACAAATGCTTCACATTAAGGACGCCACTTTTAAAACGACCTTCGCTTGACTTCAGACCCCTCTCCTCTGGTTTGCGCTTCCCTGCTGACCAAGGTTTCCCCCAAATTGTCCACGAATCAAACGCTACAAAGTCACTGAGTGGAGCAAATTGATAAAATACAGTCAGCGAGAGTTCCACAGGCACACAAGTAAGATCATCTATACTATCAGTTCTGCAGTGTTGGTGACTAAAAAAATTATTCATGAACTTTCACTATGATACCATAATAAGTGTCAGAGACTAGTTAAAACTATTCATCAGAGCAGTTTCCTTGAAAGCTTGTGTTATTGAACTGAAACCATTCTTGACAATGATGGTTCTTGTGACATACAACACCAGCTTTTAAGAGTACCTCTCGGAGCATTTTCTGCTCTCTCTCCTTCTGTTTCTTCATCCTTGGTCGTGCCACCTTTAAGGCAATTTCTGCTGTGCAGGGGCCTGCATAAGGAACAAAGAACAGTATGAAATTTTTTTGCCAGGTCTCCTAAGTTTACATTGTTTGTAGCACATGATGCAGCAAACATTTACTCACCTTTCCGCCAAGAGAAGCAACCTTCCTATCGTCAATCTTTTTACGTTCTTCCATGACATATGCGAGTAGCCTGAAAAAAATAGCGTAAGTTGGCATCATCAAGAGCAACATCAATATGAAACTCGATGGACAGGGTTCAACAGGAATCAGATACGACAGAGAGAACTGTTTTGAATCCATAAATTTCTAGACCCAGACACACCTTCACTTACTATCACGCAAACATCTCAAAACCCAAATCATGATGAAAAATGTGGCACATACATACAAAATACCATGGCTGCTGCAACTTCCTAAGCCCACATATTCTTCCAATACGTCCAATGCTCACGTTTTACATTAAAATGTTGATGAAACCCACACTAATAGTGTTATTAAAATGATAAAATTCCGGCAGAGCGTAAGTCTAATCACAAAGCTACAAAGACATTAAGCTTACGTGACAAAACTGACACATACTCATTGATTCTCTAGCATTCGAGAGGCTAGAGTCTCTCCCTCACAATACTCACCAATTGCCTATCCTCTCACTAAGCCCTTCGTCCCAATTATATACTGATAGGATCACGTTTAGGAAGATGCATAAAAAGGGAAAATTACTTTTTGTTGTGCAGAAGCTGGACTTGCTATTCTGAAGAAAGAATAGGGAGTAGAGTAGGTATAGGACTGGTATAGTCAAGGTCTATGAATTGGGGGTGGTGAAACTCACTTTTCAGGTCTATAAACCATCTCTTGGGGTTCAGCGGGGGTGTGGAGAATTTGAACTGTGATCTTGGCCCTTGGGGTGGAGAGAGCCAACCTCTCGAAAGTTTGGCAAGTTTATCAGTCCATTGTGTAGTATCTTGTTCTGTTTGTGTATCTTGTTCTGTTCCTTATTAGTTTGTAATCGTCACTTCCATTGTAGGTTATATAGTTTTTTGAATCAGCGTGTAAAAGTCATCTACTCCCTTGTTATTCAGTAAAACCATTATCAATCTCAAGTGTTCCCTGTTTATTTTGGACTTTTAGTCTCATTGTAAGTTTGTGTATAAGAGGGTCCTATCATATACACCGCACAGTCCTTCTGTATTTCTACTCCTCTCTCACAAACTACGCACACTCCACATGACTTGTCCTTCCCTCCTTGGCCCATTAGCTACAAGTCCATCCAATGCTACATCAGCTTCTCAAATATGCACATCCTTTGTTCTTCCTTAAAAAGCTCAGAACATCGTTATCCTTGTAGATATATCCTCATCCTCCCCATCATCTCTCTGAATAGGCGTTTGAGTTTAGACGCAGTAAATGTTTGTTCTAAGGAGCTTTGCATTCATTGTCATCTGGCAGACCAAACCAATATCCTTCGCTATTGGTAATTGTGCCACCAAAGCATTCAAAGAGGGCATTAGAGCAGCACATGTTACTATCAACAAGCACCATCACCAGTAATATGTCTTGCAGGTGATTTCCTTATAGCAGGCAAAGAGAGCTGACAAATTGAACAAAATAATTTTGAAGACAGCCTCTTTGATTGAGTGTCCTCGCATGAGAGGCACTATAATTTTCTCCTTTAACATTGTTTTAAAAGATCAACAGATTTTTTTCCCTCTCTAGCAAAGGATTCCAGCAACTAGGGCACAAAGAGAAGATGCACATAGTGAACCGCCAGCAATTCTGTAGAAATCCATAACAAAAAATAACAGCTTTCTAGGTACGTGAACGAATCAAGAATTCCAACAAAAGTATTGTTACTTTCAAAATTATCAAGAAAAACCCAGGTGCAAAATCTTCCTCCAGCTCACAGCTTTGCTACAGCCTCAAAAGGAGGCATTCAAAATCCGAAGCACAAGGAGGAAGATGGAATCCGGGGCTTAAGCAATTTTGGTAAAGGTACAAAATGGAGATGGAAATGAGATATCCCAGTGATGAAGAAGGAGGAAGGTGAAATCTGGAAACTAGGGAAGGGAAAAAAAATACTGGGTTTTTCTTAACTTTCGAAGGGAGGAGAAACAAAATGTGCTTTTTGATTGGGGAGAGAAATTACCAAATGACTCAGGATGTCATGTGCCACATGGCTCCATTAAATCTAACATGGCAGTTTCCATTTTAACAGTTAGACTAATAGTTGGAGGTCCTTTACGTACAAATGGAAGGAAAGTTTATTGCCAACCAAAAAGAATCGTTCTTCACACATCATCAGAAGGTTTGGGAGGTTATGCATATTTTAGCCAAACAAAAGAAAAGGGAAAAAAATATCGACAATGTTAAAATTGGAATCTTAAAGAGTATCATGTTTGTTAGTTACCCAATATTTATAGTTTGAGCTGCAATAGAGCAAACCAAAGAAATCAAGACCCAAATATTTAAATTACATGACCAAGAATACAAGCATCCACAATTTTGTCTAGGCTGAACTCTAATTTGAATCCTCTGATGAGTCGTTGAATAGAAATTATGGAAAGAAAAAGAGAAAAAGAGAGAGGGGAAGAAGAGAGAAGAGATAGAGAGTTTCTGAAAAGGACTTCTGAATAACTTCCAAAACTGAACTGATTTTACAAATAGACTCCCTTTTATAGCCTCTTATTCAATCCTAAAACTAACGGCTATAAACCAACTTATACCACAACGATCAAAATAAATCCTAACTAACTATTATTCTTATTATTATTATTAATACATCATCCTCCAAAAGAGAATAAAAGCACGACAACATAAGCCAAAAGTAGGTCATAATAAAATATAAAAACTAATACAACAGGAGATAAAATTAACAAAAGGTAAAAGCAGTTGTTCTAAATGAGAACCAAAGAAATGTACATTTTCGACATGTTTCATTATCTTCCTTATGTCCATTTCTTGATCTTGGGTACCCATATTACCACGTAAAGGTCCATGCTTATCAACTTGTGTTCTTCTTGTGCATTTTTCCTAGCACTACCTGAGAGTCAAAAGAAAGGACGTCAAGAAACAAACTATAGTAAATGTCGAAACTCTATGAAGCAATTCAGATTTGACAGGGATAAAAATTGTGCCTATGCATGAAAGGTCGATATTCTATAACAAAATCATAACAATGTTAATGCTGGCTAGGAAAGAAAGAAAACTAATACTGCATAGATGATTGCAGCTTGCAGAGATGGAATTATAAAATCAAGCGTTATACATTCATTGCACTTTCTTATCAGTAACAACATTCAAGACGAGTGTGTAAGATGATCTTCGCCCCCTCATTCACTAGTGTCGAAGGAAAACCAGGGCTGTATAATACTGATGGGCCTATATTTACCAAAAAGCAATACAATTTTCTTGGATATCAAACACACTTTCTTTTTTAGTAAAAGTAAGATACAAACTAAAGGGCTTAGTTGTGTAAAAAGAAAAAGGGCTTACATCCATGATCCATCTCTTTCTATGATTGCTAGTCTGTTTACAATTCAAATTTTCACTGGGTCCCCAAGACAATCGAACTGAGAATCAATTTAACAGCACACTAGATAATGCTAAGTGATATTGTCATATTTGTGAGCAGCCTAATATTAGTTTGAATTCATCAACCATAACAACAAAGTGGAACAGGAAGATAAACAAGAAACAGGAAGAAACACAGAGTGGCCTTTTGCAAAACCAGTAAATGTAAATACCTAGTAATTCTAATAATAGTCGAATTAAGGATTTGAAAGAGAGAACATGTAGGAAAGCAAGCAAGAGAGAAAATTGAGCGCTTTTGGTCTTTCCTCGTAGCTTCAGCTAGGGGACCTTGAGCATGTTGCAGGGTGGAAGAGAGTATGGGCCTACAAAGGCAGTACAAAGCTCTCAAAAATTAATTTCCGCTCAGAAGGACTTGTTTACGCAGGAAAGCAAACCAGAGTTGGCTGAATTCGGAAAGGAGGTTGGTTCCGGTATAAACCTGACAGAGATATCTGATGGCAACAGCAAGAACTGGCGATGACGGCGATCGTCAAAGGCTAGGCTGGCGGCCGCACAACAATGTGGCTTGAGAGGCGGATGGAGAATGCATGTACTGGAGAAGGCAACGAGCCAACGAGGGATTGAGACGCGTATATGGTTCTTGGTTCCGTATTTCCTCCATATTCAACACTTCCACACTTTGTAACGAGCAGGGTTCTGCTTTGCTGAAAATTGCGTCCTCGAGAGGAAGGAACCAAAAAGCCTGGAGTGGACAACGGGTTGGGACAATGATTTAATTAATTGAAAATAATAAAATATAATAATATTAATAATTACTAATAACAAAATATGAAAAAATATAATAATAATTTGAGTGTAACAATAACAAAGTATAACGAGAATTGTGATATTTATGATTTCTCAATAATTAAAATTTATAAATATTTGATACTAAAATCATCATTAAATTCATTCAAATTTATAGTAATTGAGAAATAAAGAGTTGTATAAGAAAAAATATGACTAATAATAATATAATTATCCAAATTGATTCATTACCGGTTTTTATCAGTTTATCCTCGGTTTGACTGAGTTGGTATCAATTCAATTTCTAGTCGATTCACCACTCAAACTAGACTGAATCAGTAATCGGTTTACCAGTTTTTCAGTTGAATCGACCGATTTAGTCTGCGTTTTTCCTGTGTGACAGGCAAAGGAGGGAACAAGAAGAAATTGTCTAAATGTAAAATCACTGAGAAAGATTTATGTATTAAAAAAGTCATAAAAATACAAATTTTCCATAAATAATTATAAAAAAAACATAAATAGCATTAAATGCATGATTCTTTTAGCCAAACATTAAATAATCAATTGAAAATTTGGTATGCAAAATAGAATACAATAAAAAGGAGAATAAAATAAGAAAAAAATCCATAGAAAATGGAAAAATCTATTGTTTTAAAGTTTTAATTGGAATTTGGGAACCTTGAAAGAAGGGAAAATCATCTTGAAGGAATCTGTATTCCTTCAATTTTTTTATATAAACAAAAAGTTTAGGTGATATTTTCTTTGGATTTTTTATTTGGTACTTATCTACTTTTTTTCTGTTAAATAAATGTTTAATTTTACTTGATAGCACTAACAGCCTTTCTACATGGTATACAGGCGATTTTGAATCAAGTCCTTACACTTTTTTCTCTTTTTGTTCGATCCTTAGATTCTATGCAGTTAGTTGAGTTAATCCTGACGTTCAAAAGCGTTAAATATATACCATCAGCTTCAAAATATTCGGCTATGAAGCAGAATAAACTGTTCTTGGCCGTGAAGCTGACTGCCACAGATTGTGGAGGAAATCGGTGCGGTAAAAGGTTATGCAGTCTTTCGTCATGGTAAACAACGTTTGAATAAGATATGAGAAGTGCCTTGAAATAGCTCTGTTCTATAATTACAAAAACAGGGGCTAAGGTGTAAAAAATAATCAGATGGCTTTTTTTTTTTGACGAGGAAAAAAAAATTATCTGATTGCTGCAACAGACTCTTTTGGAATCCGTGGCTTCTCCTCCTACAAAGATATCTCTTTTGGAATTTGAATTTGAGACCCAGAAGAATCTAACTGGCAACCAAGTCTTTCTTGCTAACATACTCGTAACATTTGATTTCACTCCAGATATAAGATCAAACAACACTAGGTTTCACTCCAGATTGCTTCAAAGCCGTGAAAATAACTATCTCTACACTTATAAAATTGTATGACATGGCTTACACGCTTATGCACTGTTTGGTAGGAGGAAAATGAAAAAGAGGAGGAGAGAGGAAAATTTTTAATAAACTTTATTTAAAAAATTTAAAAAGTAGGATTTTAAAATTTTAACAAAGAGAAAAAAAAAGTAATATAAAAAAATAATAAAATTTAATTAAAAACTTTTAATCTCATTTTTTCAAATTTTTAAATCTCGTTAGTTTTTGTTTTTTTTTTAAAAACCAAACGGACCCAATATGGTCCGCTTTGCTCACAAAGGCTTGCTTCAAGCATTGCTTAAGCGCACTGACCCAAAGGCGAAGCTATTAACTGATAGCAATCCCTGGTCATTTCAAATTAACTGTCTAAATGTAGAGAAACAAATCATGCTTCCTAATCATGTTGTTCATTAGTGAAGGAAAAGCCATAATTGGTTTCGAGAAATCATGGCAGTGAACCATTTAGATTCTCCCCCGCGCCCCCAAAAATCTCTAAAGAAAGTAAAAAGTAACTATGAGGAAAAATTGATGACCTTCTTTCTTTCCATCGTTTGCAAGTCCTTATTTTCTTTCGCTTTCTTCTATTATCTATCTCTCAGACTCTCACTGTGAAGTGAACTTTGTAAGAATGGCTGAATACCCAAGAGGAAGGTGAATTGGGCATTAATTAAAATTAACAACCTTTTCGCAATGTAATGAAATTTATAAGAAATTCTGGGTATAAAAACAATGAATCAACATAAGCATAATCACAATAGTAAAATGGTTTAGCTGGAAATATAAAAAGGTAAAGGAAGATAAGATGCAAACTGTGATTTATCCTGGTTCGGTCCTCACTAACCTACGTCCAGTCCCTATGCTCCCCCTGAGATTTTCAATTGACTATCTCCCTCAAGTTTAACACGGGTACTTGAGAACCACTACAACCACAAGTTTGATCCAAGCACTTGTGTCGCCACTTACAATCCTTAGACTAACCAGTCTATTCAACAACAACCTCTCACTGAGGTAAATACTCCCCCTTACACACCGTAAGGATACAATATGATAATGATAAAGAAGATTGAATATTTCTTTTCTCAAAAAAGTGATAAATGAATCTTAAGCACGTTTGGAAAACTCTCATCTCTATCTTACGAATACATATGTTTTAGTCTATGAAGTACAAAGACAGGGAGTTTTCTCTCGAAGCTCTAAATGAGAATATGTTGATTCGGCATTTTAGCATTTGATGTTGTAAGCTCAGACTCTTCTTTTTTTTCTTGTTTCGAATGCTCTTCTATTTATAGATGATATTGGGCATTTGACCGTTGAGCATTTTCTTCCCGTTTGGCTTGAAAAATATGACCGTTGAAACTAGCCGTTGGAAGCTTCTGACAAAAGTCGATTCTTCACATCATAAATTCATTGTGGCTCTTTACCTGAAATAATCTTCCTCAGATCAAGTGATAAGTATCTGATAATCTTAGAAACAATAAGTTGGAAAACATGGAATCAATCATCAGATATTCAGATATTCAAAAAGTAAGATGAACTTACTTGATTAATGTCTTGATCGATAAAACTTTGATCGATCATATTATCGATTAATTATATGAAGAAAAGATATAGCAGACATATGCAATTATCGAATAGATTATGGATCATATGATGATTGATAAATGATGAAACATGAATGCAGTGGGCTTTAAATGAATTATGCAAGGATAATCTTTTTCAAGTTACGTTTGCCTTCGTATCCTTTTAATAGAGAGTTATGTATAAAAAGAAGGTTGAGAAAAGCTTAAAGATAAAAAGATAAAATATTTCAAAATCATCGCGAAATGCTATTATGGAATGAACTTGTACAATAATGGAACAAGTGATCGAACACTAGTTGATCGATCAGGTTATCGATAAACAAAGTGTTATAGAAATATATTTTGGAGTACTAATTTTCGAACACCTTATCGATAAATAGATGATGATGGTTAACCTTATCAATAAACAATAAGTAGAAGTATATTCAGTGAAAGTACAGGCTATATAGGTTGATCGAATAGGTGATCGATAAATGGCTGATTGATAAAGAGGTTTATTCTTGTAAAATCAAAGAGCTAATTTATTGATCATGTTATGTGAAAACAAGGTAAACATGAAGTGCGGTGATGGATAATATTATCGATAATCTGATTATCGATCCTGTGATCGAAGAGTCATGGTTTAACAATGATGTACTGATTATCGATCATGTGATCGATAATTTACTGATCGATCAGGTGATCGATAAGCCACTGAAATAATTACCTGCAAGCATAGTGTTATGAAGCAATGTTTGATCATATTATCGATAAATGACTGATCGATAATGTGATCGATAAATGGTAACTAAAGCAAAACATAGAATGAGTAAAGCACATTACCATTTATCTATCTTCTCATTGATGACCTATTTATCGATCAGGTGATCGATAAATCTTGTGTTATGAGTGAGGAACAATCTTTTTCTGACAGCTTATCAATCAACCAATTATCAATTAAATGATCGATAATTTCCTTTTCCTTTGTTGCTCGATCATTGACTCAGATCATCAGTTTACTTGCTAACTGGCTCAAGTAATATCTAATAATGGCTTTTCATTTCCACATTTCTTCTATTACTTTTACTCAATAACATATTTGAGTAGCATGCCGCTGAGAACTTAATTAGTCAATGTAGAACTTCTGGTCTTTGCCTCAATAAATTTGAATTCTGATTCAAGCAAAACGAAGGTCAACTTTGAGTAATTATAAATCTTTCAATTCAACTCCAAATTTTACAAATGACCTATCCCCAGAAATCTCTTTGAGTCTACTTTCTAATGCAACAAGAATCACCTCAAAATTCGTTGTAATTACAAAGTTACCTTCATCATAGTGACTGAAGGTCGGAATTAAGGCGTTAATCCTTACTATAATGTTTCGAACAACATATCTCTCTCATATGAAACTCTTTGAAGTTGATTTTAGTGTCTATGAACCGTGTTCTGAGTCTAGTTTCATATGAATCAAGTTTCACCTCAAACGGATTTGTGGTTTAAGAGATATTAAAGAAATACCGAACCTATATCAGAGCTGAACGAAGAACAGAGCATAATGGAGTATGTGTTTATCGATTGATCAATAAATGGATGATCGATCAATTGATCGATAAATGCCCATGAAAATCACCTCTGAAGCTTATTTTCCATGTTTATATGAAGGGTGACTCGATATATGATTATATAACTTCCGGTTTGTGCATTTTAGCTTCTGATTGCGCCATTCAAACTTCTGATTGAGCATAGCAACCTTTAACATCAAATCTATGAACTTAAATCTTGATATTTCCATTTAGTCTTACAAGTTCTTCTTTTCTCAATCTCTCTTCTTCTTCTTCCTCTTGATCATTCTCCACAACTCAAAGTTTAACATAATAACTCCTTTCTTTTCTTAAGGAAACTACACAAAATATTAAGTATGATAGTTAGTCAAAATATGAGATAAATAATTTATGCAAACTTTTTGCTTTATTATTTGACATCATCAAAACTAATCATATCTAACAAACTTGAATACATTAAGAACATTAGTTAAGTTAGTTGCTTGTAATGAATGTGTTGTCTTTTCTAAAATAACTTTACTAATCAAGTGTATTAACTAAAACTATCATTTAATTAAATCTTTAATATATGCAAACTATTACAATTTATAAACACTACTTTGAGAAAAATAAATAAATATAAGACACAAAGTAAACTGGGATCCTATATTTAGAATCAATTTATCTCATTGATCCATTGATTGATAAGGTGGGACTAATAAATTAATTTCTTCCACAAGGACGGTTTGTTCTGGCTTTCTTAAAGGAATATTTTAACACTATTAGTGCATATTTAACAGCTTTGAACGTCAAGGATTAACTCATCTAACCGCAAGATATCTAAGGATTCAATAATAAAAAGAAAAAAAATTGTAAGGACTTGATTCAAAATAGGAATCTACAAGAACTTTCAAATTAATTCTTCCAATTAAAAAGTATTTAAAACCCCGATAATGCTCAATTCGACTAATCAATTCTGAATATTAAATACTTGTGTGTGTATGCGCGCGTGTGTACAATATTGAGGTTTTTACATGTTATGTTGTTTAACTTTTTTAAATAATAAAGAATAATCTAAATTATGGTGGGCATAATATCAGTTCGCAAATATATGTGTGTGTGGATCACTAGGCCGGGCTGCGTGATGTTTGAGACACTATGAAAAAAAAACATGCTTTTAGCAACAGTGCGCGATGGAATTAGTAACAGAAACAAATTAGTGACGGAATTGACAGAAATTTTTCATCGCTAATCCGTCACTAATTCTTGACAGAAATTTCTGTTACAAATTAGCGATAGAAAAATCCCATCGCTAACCTGATTTTTGAAAAAAAAAATTAAAATACCACGTGGCATCTCTACCAATCACCACAACATCACTGATGACTACCTCCACGTGTGCTGCCTCCTCACCTCTACCTGCCACATGTGTTGCCACCTTACATCTGCCTTCCACCTCACATGATGTCACCTTTGCCTGTCACGTGTCGCCACCACATAATTCTCTCCTCAAAGTGACTTCTCCATGGCTTATACCCGGGACCTCCTCTGTGCACTTATGCTATTTTACTAGTTGAGCTGCAATGAACTTGTTGACTTATTATGTAAAATTATATATATATATATATATATTATTTTACATGAACAATTATATATACATATATTATTAAAAACTAAAAATATACTACATGATAATTTTAATCATAACTATTTAGTGAAAAATAATTTTTAAATATTTGTTTTACTATCTGTTTTATAATATTTTATTTTTAAAAAGTATTTTTAATATAATTTTAATTTCTAACGACACTAATTTTGAATTTTAAATCATAAATATTTTTTATAAATATTTTTTAAATTTATTTTTTAATTAACATTGATAAGATATACAATTTAATTATATATGTATTATATTAGATTATATTATATTATCTATATGTGTTTTATGTATTTGAAGAAAATCATTTACAATTAGTCAAAAAATCTTGTTATTCAAAAAATAAGTACTATAATAAAATCTACTAAATTATTCTATATAAAAAATTAAATGATTTGAATAGATTATGATAAACAGTATTTTTCTACTTGTATATATATCCTATGTAATTTATTTTCTTAAAGTTCTTTGTATGTACCATTTATTTTTGTATTGAAAACCAAAATCAATCTATATCATGGGTATTAATTACATTATGATTAAATTTTATTATTTAATGATTGAAATTCAAAATTCACTTCAGTATTAGTTTGCGTTCATATAAATTTAGTTTTTGGTTTTGAATTTCTATCATATACTACCTTCGGTCCTTAATATAAGACTTTGTTTGATTTTTATTTTAGTCCTAAATATAAGACTCTAATTCACTTTGTCTCTCATATTTATGCATTTTTGTCCAATATAGTCCTTCTAATAATAGTAGTTCTAATCAACACACTTGATTAGTAGGGATATTTTAGGAAAGATAACACCTATTTATTACAAATAACTAACTTAACTTTTTTTCTTAATTTCTTCAAATTAGTCAACTAAATCTTATAATTAGGACCGAAGGTAGTATTATATATTTCAATATCTTATACATATGATAAAATTATTTCTTTCTTATATCAGTTTGTATAAGAAAGTTATTAATATTCTTATTATATTTTTTAATTATTATTAATAATCAAGAGGAATTTATTTTAATAAAATATAAATAAGTTTTCTAAGAAATTATCTTTCTATTTTCAGTATATATATAATGATGATATGAATGATAACGATATCTTCACTAACACTAACTCCACAAATATATGATTTATTTTATAATTAAAATTTTTTTAAATCATTAGATTCTTAATTGTTATTATATAAATTTTTGTAAGATTATAATTTAAAATAATAAAATTTAAAATTAGTGACAGATTAGCAATGGAATTAGTAACAAAAACTTCTGTAACAAACAATTTAGTAATGGAATTAGCGACAGAAATTTCTAATGGAAAAAATTCTGTCGCTAAATATTTATTGACAGATTTTCTAGCGGATTAGTGACGAAATATAGTGACGGACAGAAATTTTGTCACTAATATTAGCGACAGAAAAAATTTCCTTTGCTAATCTGTCAAAAAAATTAGAGATTGAATTTCCATCGCAATTTCGTCAGAAATTAGTAATAGAATTTTTTTCTATTGCAAATTCCGTTACTAATCAACTGTTTTTTTATAGTGAAATTTTTTTCTTTTCTTTTTTATTGAAGAAAAGATTTAAATGACCAGAACTAAAATCTAAAACTGGAATAATAATTGATGGCTAAAAACCTAGTCTTTGGCTATAGCCTACAAGGTAGGATCGATGAAGAAATCTCGTAGTTTTTGTCCGCAAAATCCATTAATTGGAAAAAACAAGACAAGTGGCTCTGCATGAGAAGAGAGAGGGGGGACACAGAGAGAGAGAGAGACGGGCTTCTACGTGTGTATATATATGAACTCAGTCTTCATATTTGTCACAATCTCATCATTAACGTTTCTTAATCTTCTTTAATCCTTTCTGAAGCTCATATCATATATAGTTCATATATTTTCTCGAGAAAATGGACTCCAACAAGGCAAGCTACAATGCCGGACAGGCCAAGGGTTAGGCTCAGGTAACTTTATCTGTATTTGTTTTAATTTCTTCCCTAATAGCTAATCTATCTACTATGTACCCTTCAATAAGTTTTTCACTTTTAATTAATTACGGTGTTAATTAACAATTGAGAATGTTTTGTGCGCGAATAATTTAAATGATACAGGAAAAGGCAAGCAGCATGATGGATAAGGCCAGCAATGCAGCACAATCTGCAAAAGAATCCATACAAGAGGTGTTATACATTTACACTAGTTGAACTTAATTAATTATTTATATAATAAATATCTGTGAGATTTGACACCTATTTTATACATACATATATGATGTTATGTGTGATGTCTGTGTGTACATATATAGGGAGGTCAACAGTTACAGGCAAAGGCACAAGGAGCTGCAGATGCAGTGAAGGATGCAGCTGGCGCCAACAATTGAAATGAATAATTATTAGGATGAATAATATTTACTGAATAATATAATGATCTTCTTTAAATTAAATTGGTGATTAAAATTCACTTTGATTACCTAGGAGTTTCAAGTTGAATTATTTTTTTCCCGTTAAATCTCTTCTCACGTTATTTCTCTCTTTCTCTTTCTATTTTTACTTGTAATTTCATCACTTTTTGGTCATAATCAAGTCTTCATTTTTTATTTGAGTGAACAGACCTTAAAATTCTATTTATTAATTGTTACAAATTATCGGTTTGAAATATCAAAGTTTATCGCGCACATATGTTCTTATTTCTTGTAGTTGAAATTGCTTGCGTGCATGAGATACATATTCAAAATATCATGTCTGAAGTACTCATAAATCATAAGTGAAATGATCAAACCCAGCCTAATAATATTGTATGTTAAATAATTATGTTAAAAAGAGAAAAGTCCTCTTGGTATATATAAGGAATCAAGTAATCATTCAATTTTTCAAAATTTGATAAAGTTTTGCTTCCAGTTTTTTTATTATATTCCTACAAAAAATTTCTTTCAATTATTGTTGTTACCATTTCTGGCTGAAAAAACATTATTGTAGGTCATCCCATGGTAACTTTAAACATGTAGAGGGAAAAAGGTGGAAGAGCGTAAAGAAGAAAAACAAAAGCCTAAGAAAAAGATCATTACTAAGAAGATGAAGTTTTAAAAAGAAAAATTTGAAGAAATAATTCAGTTTTGTAAATCAAATAAAATAAAAATTTAAAAAGTCAAATAAACATATGGTGTGTACGTAATATGAATATATGATATGGACTATAAAAATAAAATTTAATGCATGTATTGAATATGCAGAAATATTTAATTGATTAAAAAAAGGGAGAATTAAAGAGGGGGACCTAATATGGATTATATTTATTGAAAAGGATCATAAAAACTATAATTATTTAGAAGGACAAAATACTAAAATATAAATTTAAAAATACTATTTTGCCCATAACTAGATTCCCTATATACTCTCGCACCATAATCTATAATTATCCTTCTTTAAGTGACATAATAATAACTTATTCCTATTAATTTAAACTAATTAGAATTACAAAGTCAAAACCAATTCTAATTAATCAAATTAAATTAATGACCACCATTAATTAATTTAATTTTCATCATTTTTAATCGATAAAACTTTTTTTAAGCTTTCTGAATGATGAACTTATCAAAGTTATAAAAGTCCACCACATTTTTATTTATTTATTTCATACTCTTATTATTATTTTTTTTTTACCAAAGTACTCTTATTTTATTTCAGGACATTAATTATAAGTTTATAAATCCAACCCTTAGAAATAAATTCAAAATAAACTTATAAATCCGACCCTTAGAAATAAATTGAATCATATTGGTTAATAAAATTACAAATTTCAAATAAAAAGTAACATATAAAGGTCATTATATCAACAGGTATTTATCAAATTTGAGTGCCAAAATTCAAATTTGTGTGAAATCTCACATCGGCTGGAGAGAAAAACAAAGCACGCCTTATAAAAACAGCTGCACCAAAACAGACAATATTTGTGAGCAACACCTAGGGTGGCTACGGCTACACTCGGGGGCCTAGGAATGTTATATTTGGTATCAGAACTAGGTTCGAGTTGGTATGTCAACGAGGACACTAGGTCCTAAGGGAAGTGGATTGTGAAGGGCGCTGGATTCTAATGGGAGTGGATTGTAAAGTCCCACATCGGCCGAGGGAAACAGAAAACACATCAACGCGGATAATATCTATGAGCGACACTTGGGATTTGAAAGAACCATCTCTATTTAGACTTTATAAAAATTTCACCTAATAACACCAAATATCAAATATTGAATAAAAGAGCTTTTTATTTGGGTTCAATGTTTATTGTATCTTTTCCCTCTATATTTTTTCTTAATAAATTCTCGGTGTTCAATTTCGTACATAAAAAGGCTTGAACTTGTATTAGATTAGTGATTAATGATGTCAAAGTCTAAGAAAAATATACATGACATGGCAACATGAAGTGGTAACATTCATTAAAAAAAATTTGCTACAATATCTTTTTATTTTTATAAGCTATGAATAAGTTATATATTATTTATTATTATTATTTTTTTAAATTTGTAATTGTATTATTTAAGAGGATTCAATTTAATCCTAAATTGGAATTATAAGGCATGAAATAGAATAATAGTATGAAATAAATAAATAACAATTAAACTTTATAACTTTAATAGGCTCATTATTCCAAAAAGCCAAAAAAAGAGTTTTGTTAATTAAAAAATGATGGACAAATAAATTCATTAGTGTTGGTTGTTAATTTACCTTTAGTAATTAGAATTGCTTTCTGACTTTGTAATTCCGATCAATTTGAATTCTCCATTATTTCATTTAAAAATAGGATGATAATAACAGGATGTGATGATAGAGGATATAGGAGATTCTGTTAGGAGCAAATTAGTATTTTTAAATTTATATTTTAGTAGTTGGTCTTCTAAATAATTACAGTATTTAAAATCCTTTCCAATAAATATTATCCACAATAGGTCCCTCTCTCTAATTCTCCCAAAAATAAATAAATATGGGAGGCAAAATATATTACAATCTTATATTTAAGAGTAAATTGAATTTTCAACTACTTTGTATATTTAGAACCAACGTAGTAATTTCTAAAAACTTCTTATTATGCCCCCCAACAAATGGGCATATATGTTTTTTCTTGCTATTTAAACAATTAAGAAAGAACCAATAGGGGTTAGGTCTAGCAGAATGAGTTAGTCTTTCACATCATGACGAAGTAAGGTTCAAAACCCCTTTGATAGATGTACCTACATTTAGTATCCGACAATATATTTGATAGGATTACTTCCAATAAAAATATATATATGCTTTAACAAAAAAAACCAATTAAGAAAGGATTTCAAAAAGTCGTAAGAGTCTGCCGAAAGCAAAATCGACATAACCGTAACGCGTGATATGCGAAGAGTTGAGGTTTTGCGTGTGTTCATACAAAGGAAATGGATGACGTCAAACATGTAATAGTGACGTGAAAGATGGGGTAATGGGCATAATAGTAGCAACACCATCACGCCCGCTATTGGAGGTAAGAGTGTCATTCAAACTTATGGTTAATGGAAGTGTTCGCCCATTGGATTCTTTACTCTTTATAGGAAGGTTGGCTGGTAACTATATATATACTTTGGGGCCTTTAATTTGATAGCAAATGATCATACAACTCTACTTAAAGAGGTTGATGTTTCAAGATACATCTTATCTGTAATATATTGGGGATTCGAGTCATGATTAGTTTCCTGGGATTTTGTGGTGAACATGAAACTTGCTTTTAATTTCCTGAGAGAGGAGTCATAATAAATCTGTAGTCAAAAGCTACTCAAATATGTTGTAAATTTCTTACTAAAAAAACATGCTAAGAACTTGGTATATACTTCCCCTCTGATTGTGAGTGTAGGATTTAGATTACTAAATTATAAACATTAATAAAATTAGTTATTTTTTTAAAAAAATATGTTAATAGGTTTTTCTAATATCCCATTTAATCATTTACGTTGGGAAGCACCTTATCAACCAATAGAGATAATTTCATTAAAAAAATTATGAATTTGAGAAATAAAATAAATTGAGACGTTTTACACTTAAGAGCAAAACAAATTCCTAAACTAAGATCCTAGTCCTGTATTTGGGACCAAGGAGGAGTAGTATGGTTGCTGACTTACTTGTGTGGAAACTCGGGTAGTAGAAGTTACAACTACTATTGCTAGTATTAATCAAGTGGGCATGGCAAAATAGCAATAATATTAATCAATTACTTATAGAAAGTGATCATCCAATGAGTACAGAGGCAAAGTGTCTTCATATAGATTGGTATTTGACTGGCGTAAGTTGAATGAGTTTGTCCCCTAACAACCAAACAAACATGTTTACGCTTTTTCTTTAACATTGTGTGGCTAAATGATGTAGTGCGTTTATACGTTGGTTCTTTTAATTTGACAGCACAAATCAAGACTTTGCCACTTCTTTTTAATGTGATTTTTTTTTTACTGTTTCTAATTTAAAGGCTGACTAGCCCAGAAATGATGATATAATAGGAAAGACAATTATGTTGTTGAGTGGTTTTGTGTTATCTAATTAACATTATTTGCAGTCTCCTACTCTCCCCAAGCTTATGCTTAATTTACGTCAGTTGGTTTTTAGCCCATGTTTGGTATGAGAGAATTGGAAGAGAGGAGAAGGAAGGAAAAAATTTAATGAGTTCGATTTAAAAAATTGAAAAAGTAAGGTTATAAAATTTTAATAAAGAGAATATGAAATATAAAAGAACAAGAAAAATTAATTAAAAGCTTTTAATGATACCCTATATCTTCAATTTTTTGAATTGGAGGAATTAAAATTTTTTCTTCAATCCCTTACATTTAAATGGATCCGAACACACACACACACACATGTATAAATGGGAGAAGAGAAGAGAAGAGATCCGACGGATACATTCATTCTGCGATTTCCATTTTCCCTCTAAACTAGAACCTCTTGATCCATATCTCTCTTTCAACCGTAACCTCTCACGTAATTGCTCCATCATCATGGCTACTTCATTCATCCGAATGGATCTGGTGATCAATCAGAGCATGAATAGCTGAGATCCTTCAATTCTCCTAGCAAAGATTCATTGTTCTGCTTTCATTTCCTTTAATCCACTTGTAACAATGTACTAACACTATTCCTTAATATAAAAACTAGTTGACTAATTTGAGTATATTAAAAAAATTAGTTAAGTTAATTATTTGTAATAAATAGGTGTTGTCTTTCCTAAAATACCCATACTAATTATATGTATTAGCTAAAATTACTGTTTGATATAATCTTTACCATGTGCAATTACTACAATGGTTACTTTAGAAAAAATTGATAAATACAAAAGATAAAACGGATCAGGATCTTATATTTAAAACCAAATTAAATATTAAACAAGCTTTTGTATTGAGGACCAGAGTTAGTATTTAATTAAGTCGGAGGTTTGGAGAATGATTTGACAATGTTCTATCAATTGAACATTTGGATCTACATTAGAATGCTTGTAGAACAATTCTGTTTGTATGACCTGAGTTGGAGGAATAGATTTCTGATTACGAGTAGATCTAATCTTTGCCGTTGAGCTAGTTGAATGATTCTATGATAATGCACAGCTGTGGTTATTGACAGAAAATTCAAAATTGTTGTATTAGTGTCCTTACCAATTGAGTCTATCTAATTCTTGGATCATTTTGTTGTGATGATCTCGCCCGAGTAGTTGCATTGATCTCTAGAAGAGGAGAATTAGACAGTTGTCAATTCCATTCAGATATGTTTAAGAAGACTACATATAATCCTAATTGAAGGAGGAAAGTAAGGTGAATTGCTAGGGAAATAACTCATTCATAGATGAAATTTTCTGTTTCTGTGTTTGTAGTTAAGAATCATAATTCTGAATTTAATTCCTCAAATTCAAAATTAGAAAGGGAAACAAGATAGATGCTTTCATCTTGAGACATTAACTCGGTAAATCAGTGGATTAGCTAGAAACTTAAGACATTTCAAGGTTCCTTAGAGAGAATGACCTAGGTTATGTGCATCATTAAATTATATTAATAAGGACAATGAATAATATATAGTTCAATCTTCAAATTTAATCTATAAGCTTGATCAACTTGATGATATGCAATAGTATGATAAACTAAATGTAAGCTTTACATAAGCGTGTAAGGGGATGGGTAATTTACATTTTTTCCACTTTAAAACAGAATGTTCCATTCTTCAACAATTATAACATTCATCATGAAAAAATACTAATTGATGGACATATTTTACACACTTTATAGCCCTCTAAATGATAGAATGTTTTTATTTTGAATCAAATTAAATATCAATAAAAACCCATTTTAATCTAATTAATGAAATTATTGAAAATATGGGTCACTAAGATGTAAATTGGAATTTTTTTTAGAAACTAAAATTTAGGTGTTAGATTGTTCTTTACAATAAGATCCTGTGAATATGACAACTTTTTCTCAACTTCTAGCAAATAAAACAGACAAATATTAGCAGCAATGGCTAACTTCAAAGTTCAAATCTAGACTTTATAGAAAATCCTAATTAGAGGTTACATCTGCCTCAAAAAGCAAGTATAAAGCCAAGTCTACTAGCTTTTTATTGGACTACATTATTTGCACATATTGATTCATTAACTGCTGGATCGTTATATCATTGAAAGGAATGGGTAATGGCATGTTGGAGGATAAAAACCTTTGAGACACTTGCTGCATCGATGGCCGACACTGGGGAGATGGATTCAAGCATGCTAATGCTATTGTGACCAAAAGAGTCACATCTCGTGCATCTTTCCGCGATGGCTGTGGGATACGTGGGTCTAACACATCTTTTAGCCAAATGCTTTTAGAATATGTCTTTGACAAAGATGATATCAAATCTCCAGGATGTTTTCCCATGATTGTTTCCATTGTCACCACTCCAAAACTATAAACATCACATTTTTCAGTCACAACTACAGTGTATGCAAGCTCTGCAATGGAGCAAAAATATATAGAAATTATGTGATTGTACTGTCTAGAGGTAAGTAAATGTTAAAAAATATACAACAGAAACAAGAGAAGTATAAGAGAATCAGAAAAGCTGACCTGGAGCAATATAACCATAAGTACCAACTAGAAGAGTTTGATTAGATGTATTTGGATCAATGATTCTAGCTGTGCCAAAGTCAGATAGAAATGCCTCCATCTTTGAGTTCAATAACACATTACTAGTTGTTATGTCTCGATGGATAATTACAGGAACACATTCATGATGAAGGTAGAACAAAGAATTTGCTATTCCTTTGATGGCATTTACTCTCTTACTCCAATCAACCTCTTTAGCTTCGTCATCATTATTCAACACATAAAAAAGGCTACCTCTTTCCATGTATTCATAGATGAGAAACATGCATTGATTATGTAAACAAAAACCATGAAGCTTTATGATATTGCGATGTCGAATTTCACTTAACATCTTCACTTCATTATGAAAACTCTTAGAAAAATATGTGTTTTCATATTCTCTTCTGTGGAGTTTTTTCAATGCTACAATTTTGCCACTAGGAAGCTGTGCTCTATAAACACTTCCGTAGGCACCAGTTCCAATACAATATTTGATATCAAAATCTTCCGTTGCTTCAATGATATCTTTATATGCAATGTTTCCATCATAATTCCATATGGAAAACAAATCCCCATTTTTTGCTTCTCTTGTCTCACTTATGGATTTCTTATTCCTTTTGAACGAGTGAAATAAAATGAAACCCATGACAAATATAATGATAAGAAAAATTGTTAAGGGAATAAAGACTTTCAACAATAAAGACTTTGGAGCTTTAGAAGAATCATGAATCTCCGGACCAAGTAATTCTTCATTCCCCTCTAAAATGTCATGAGAGAAACGACCATAAACTTCACTTGGAACATAGCCACTGAGAAGATTGTATGACAAATCGATGTAGTACAATCTACCAAATTCTCTGGGTATACTACCAGATATATCATTGTAGCTCAAATTAATGCTACATTTTAATGGGGAAGCACATATGTCATACGGTAATATTCCATTGAATTTGTTGTGACTAAAGTTACCATAAAAATAATCATACAAAATGTGCGGCACTTTTCCACTTAGATTATTGTGGGAGATATCTAGATTAGAAAGATAACTGATGAAATTTCCAATCTGTTCTGGTATGCTGCCACTTAACCGATTTTGAGAAACATTAAAGTATTGTAAATATGTCAAATTAAAAATTGAAGAAGGGATGGCACCTGCAATGAATGAATTAGAGTTCAAATATAAGTTCCTAAGGTTTGTCATAAAACCCAAAGTTAAAAGAGAATGACTCAAAGGTTCCGTTTGATACAAAACATTGAAAATGAGAGATAAGGATTGAGATTGGGGTTAAAAACATATGTTAAAAGAATATTTAGCATGAATGATTTCTTATCACATGGGATTAGGCAATCCTATGTAGATGGGATTGGAGAATACCACTTCCCCTCATGGTATTCTTCAATTTTGCGTATATGGGTTTGTCTAATCTCAAGTATCACACAATTACTCATACTAAATATATTTTTAATATAGTTTTTCACTCTCAATCGCAATCCTTATCTTTCATTTTCAGTACTTCACACCAAATGGGACCAAACTTCATTGTTTCTACTCAAATCTAGCAAATTCTCAATAAGTTTGGCAAGAGTGAAAGGTAACACACCTATAAGGTTTTTGTTAGACAAGATCAAGTGATTGATATTCAAATATACTAGTTTTCATAAATTTGTGAATACATTTGGCACAAATATAAGTCTTTGATATTTGTCATAAAAGCCAATGCTAAGGGGATGGCTCCAACTAGATTATTTCTATTCTATTTTCATAAAGACAAAATGTAATTAAGATTATTGCAATGAAGTGTAAGCTCATGGTCATTATGGAATCTTGTGATCTTTCAAAAATGAGCTAGAAAGAGACATTCCTGTCAACGACTCATTTCAATTGTTTACAAGATTCATATTGCACTACTACAAAAAGTAGCCTTAACAACACCCTTTTACGGCGATTAAAACAAAAAAAAACACCATGAAAAAAAAAAGCAATGGTAATTTTGTAATTATCTAATAGTAAAAGTTACTTTTCACGGTAGTTATTTAAATAACCGTCATGAAAAGTATGCCCTTATAGTGAAAATAATGAGGTTGATGCTTGGAATTAATGCAACTTTAAAAAAAATGCTGTGATAAGCACTTTTAACGGTGGTTACATAGTTAAATGTCATGAAAAATCCTTTTAAGTGGTTTCAAAAAGTTTTTAAAATGATTCAAAACACCTAACATCGATGATATAACACCCCAATTTTTTTTTGACTCAGGAAAAACAGAAATAAAAAATTTTATTTAAAATTATTTAGTACCTGAATAAATTGGGAAAAAATATGGAATATGAATTTTGAAGACTTAGAAATATTTTGGAAAATTTTATTTCCCAAAAAGTGGCTTAAATAAATTTAAAGATATTTTTTAGGGCAAAAATGGGTTAATTTCTTAGAAAATTTGAAGAAAAACACTTAAATGTTTCTAATTAATTTGGAAATTTCAGGGAAATTATTTTAAGTAATAAAGAAGTTATTCAAGGCATAAAATCCTTAAAATGGATTAAGGATTAATTTCTAGAGTTAATGACTATTTTCTTAAAAAATTCCAAAAAAATAGTTAGGAGTTGACTTTTAACCTGAAATTTTTACAGAAATTATTTCATGGGTCAAAAAAACTAATAGATGAGGAAAATCTATATAAAACATTATGGATTAATTTCTGGATTCATTCTTAAATTTGAGGGGGGGAAATAGAGAAAGGGTCAAAGACAAGGTGTACTGTGAAAATGTTTAATACAATGACCCACACCCATGCCCCACGTGTTAACCTCTCCATTTAATCATCAATGATTCACTTCTTTCTCATTTTTATCATCTGGAACGGGAAAGAAACAGGGGGAGAGTTGAGAGAAATTGTGAGAGACCGAAAGGAAGAAGGTGACCGGAGGAAGCTCATCGAAGGAGGATCTCTTACATGCAACACTTGATTTTGAATAAGGTGAATATCTTGAGCCTCTTCCCCCCTTTATTTTCTTGATTGATGGCTGTATGAGGTGGTGATGTTGCTTGGAAGTTGGGTTCTGGTGAGAAAAACTCCCGATCAAGTCTGAAACTTGGTGATGATGGAAGAGCAATGTTTATTGATGGTTAGGGAGCATGTTTTTCAGCTTGCACGTTGATTTTTTTTCTTTTTTCTGGTTTTTGCTCTACTCTGGGTTGGCTGAAACAGGGGTCTAAATGAATCAAGGAAATAGCCATTGATTTGGATGTTGAATGAGGAGAAAATATGATATATATATACACACACACCCCCGTAATATGGTTGCATGTCATTTTCTTCTCCAATCTTGTGCATCTTGTGACTGGTTTGTGAGGAGATTTTGTTGCTAAATTTAGATTGATTGAACAGGGAGGTCATCGGGTTCACTGTAAAAGAAAGTTTGATAGATATAGAGAGAGAGAGAGAGGCAGGGAGAGAGACATACACATATGCGAACCACTATGTGTGTATATACATGTGCTGTAAAATAGAGGAGTAGTTTGGTTTTTTTTAACTTGGGAAGAATTAAGGGAATTATTTTGTGCAGATTGATGGGATAAACGAATAAAAAGGAATGTGATATTGGGTACTGTTATGCTCAATGTTTTTAAAAAACAAAATGGGAGGAAATGCCCTTGTTTTAGTTACATACCCGTAGATATGTATTACTGTTAATGGTTCAAAGAAGTTTATTGGTTTTAAATGGGTTGAATTGGAAAAAAAATCAAAAGAGATTTAGGAGCTTAACCAAAATGAATGAAGATATTTTTAGATTGACTAAGTGTGTTGACCGAAAAGTTGAGGAGGGTTAGATGATTTAAATCTGGGTTTGCTTTTCGGTATATACATATGTATGTATATACATGTATTTGTGTGTAATATTTGGTTATAGGATAATGTGAAAAGAGATGCTTGAAGCTTGGGGCTTTGAAATTTTGAAGAGAGTTAAAATATTCAAAGAGACATTATATAAATATACTGATTTTGGCGGGAACCTTATGGATGGGAAAGAAAAGAAAAGAAGACCTTTCAAAAGTTATAATATAAATATAAAAATATTATCCAAGATGACCAACTATTAAATAAAAAAGACAGAGTTTATTAATGGGTTAAGAGAAGTTATATTTTGGATAACATAAGCTAAATGGACTAAACATTGACCCATTTATATGTGAAACTATATTATAGGATTTGATATTTGCCTGAGCCCGCCAAGAAGCTAGTAAAGAAAAAATCTGCACAAGGTAATCCAAAAGAAAAGACTCCAGGTAGTGACTCTTTCTCTCTCATATACTTGCGCAATAGTTCTGCACGTTTGTTTGTGCCATAGTGCCTATATTCTTTAATAAATATATGGTGGATGTGTTCTGTGACAAATGATTGTGAACTTGTAAAGCTATACTTAGGTGTGTGTTTGTGGAACCTACTTTGCATTGAGCTCGTAGAGTTATACTTAGGTATGAGTATTTGAAAATTGCTTTGCATTAAGCTTGTAGAGCTGTATTTAGGTTTGAGCTTGTGAAATTTGCTTTGCATTGATCTCATAAAGTTGTACTCAGGTATGAGTATGTGAAATTTGCCTTGCATTAAGCTGGTCGAGCTGTACTCAATTATCAGTATGTGATATTGATTTAATTGCCACGATCATGTGTGTTGCAAAGTATGAAATGCATAAGCATCATTGATTATATCTGTTTGCAAAGCGTGAGATGCATGAGCATCATTGATTATATCTATTTGCAAAGCTTATGATATTAAGCATTGATGTTTATGCTAGGATGCACGTGCTGTTAATATGGCTTGTTTTGCATGCATTTATGAGCTTTGTATAATTTTATGATGGACTTCTATCATTACCAAGATTCATAGAATCTCACCCTTTTTATCTTGATTGTTTATTAGGTTTAGTTGAACTATGGATTGGTTATGTTGTTGATTATCAGGTTTAGTTGATTACGATTTGAAACTTTAGCTATCTGAGTATTAGATTTGAGTTTTAGGATTGAATTCATTGAATTTTAGTTGAATTTAAGTTTACTGAGAGTTGAGGTTTAGATTTGAGTTTTAATATTGAATTCAATGAAAATTGAGCTCTTTAACACTATTTATTGAGACCTTTTCATGGCGATTATTTTCTAAGAAATGCCGTGAAATTCTTACTTTTTTATGTCCACAGTAATCACTTCACCTCTAAAACTACTGTTAAAAACCCTTTTTAACCATTGTAAAAGATGTTTTCTGTAGTAGTTTTGGTGCAGGGTATTTTGTTTATTTCTAGTGGTTACTGATGGCTAACATATCAAAATTTTGCTAATCACTTCATTTCATTTAACAGATTTGGAGATGATAATTTTTGTTTAAGACAAAGTTTTGCCAACACTTCCTGGTTTGTTAATGTTTGTTATAATAATAAATTAAATTGGTAGAAAAACAACTTTGCTTGAAAGGTTTAATAGATAGTGTAGGTTTACATTACAATTAACTTATATTTGTGGCTAAACATAAATTTATCTGAATTGTCTTCTTGCAAAACTGCTTAACTTGACCTCACATGTTACCCAGCCATGTGTTTTCATACTTATACATATCATAGTAATGCTATGGTAATAATGAGAATGGGATAGGAGTTATTCTATCGACGCCAATATAATTTCCTTTATTCCTTTCGCCAACAAAAAGTATACAGGGTTGAATAATTGTGGGGTAGGAAGGTGGTGGCCTGGGGAAGAATAAAAGAATATGCTCACCAGTTCTAGACAGAAATGTGGCATCATGTCTACGAGGTATCCTTAATCATCTACTCTAACTTTTTTAATCGAACTTTTTAGGAAGATGAACTAATTAGCATTGCTTGTGTCTTATAACATTTACCTTACCTTTTTTTCTTAATTGAATTTTCTAGGAAGATGAACTGATTAGCATTGCTTGTGTCTTATAACAATTTTACTGGCTCGTTGAATTGCAAATGTGTTGTAGGTTAAGTATACATTTAGTGTTTTAATTTTATGTAAGGTTTCAATTTGATCCCTTAACTTTAAAAAGTACACTTTTAGTCCTTTAATCATAAAATTATTAGTCTTAAATGATTATTTTTGGTACAATTATAATTGTTTTGAAAATTAAACTTAATATTATAGTATTTAGTAATATTTCGTCAACATTCAAAAGCTCAATATTATTATTTTTTGTTAATCATTCTAGGATTAGAAGACTAAAAGTTTACTTTTTAAAGTTAAGGTACCAAAATGAAACTTTATATAAACTTAAAGGACTAAAAGTATACTTTAGCCTATTTGAAATCTAAATTGAGTAAATTTGAGATGTGAGAGTAGAAGGTACATGACTCAACGGTAATATTGTTATAAGATAAATTTAGATAAGTGAGATTTGGAAGAGCTCCAATATGAGTTGGAATGGTACCTCTCAGAACCAGTCATTTGAGTTGTAAATATATTAGAGCTTATTTCTTATCAAGTAAAAATCAAGGGTTAATTTGCTCTATTACATTATAGAGGCAAATAACACTCTAAATTGAGCAAATTTGCAAGATGAGAGTGAAAAGTGTGTAACTCACCAGTAAGATTGTTGTTAGACAAGTCCACCTGAATGATAGGACTAAGTTGAGCTCCAATTTGAGTTGGAATGGTACCTATCGAAGCCAGTCATTTGAGTTGTAAATGTATCGGAGCTTACTTCTTATCAAATAAAAATTAAGGATTAATTTGCTCTATTAAGTTACAGAGGTAAATAAACCTCTAAATTGAGCAAATTTGCAAGATAAGAGTGAAAGGTGCATAACTCACCATTAAAATTGTTGTTAGACAAGTCCAAATTGGTAAGATTATGAAGAGCTCCAATTTGAGTTGGAATGGTACCTATCGAAGCCATTCATTTGAGTTGTAAATGTTTCGAAGCTCACTTCTTATCAAATAAAAATTGAGGGTCAATTTATTCTATCAAGTTATAGAGGCAAATAAAACTCTAAAGTGAGCAAATTTGCAAGATGAGAGTGAAAGGTGCATAATCCACCAATAAGGCTGTTGTTAAACAAGTCCAAAAAGATAAGACTATGAAGAGCTCGAATTTGAGTTGGAGTGATACCAGTCGAAGCCAATCATTTGACTTGTAAATGTATTGGAGCTTACTTCTTATCAAATAAAAATTGAGGGTTAAGTTGCTCTATTAAGTTATAGAGGCAAATAAAATTCTAAATTGAGCAAATTTGCGAGATAAGAGTGAAATGTGCATAACTCACCAATAAAATTGTTGTTAGACAAGTCCAAAGTGATAAGATTGCGAAGAGCTCCAATTTGAGTTGGAATGATACCTGTCAAAGCCAATAATTTGAGTTGCAAATGTGCTTTGGTTTATTTCTTATGAAATAAAGGAATTGTAGAACAATCGTGGATCTCCTCTTTTCCAAGTATTTCTGCATTACCATTAGAAATTTAGTGCGGAAAAGAGCTAGAAATTTATTGCAATATTGCCACTAAGAAAATTGTATCGCAAGCTAATGTATGTATTGCACCTTTAATTTCCTTGTTTTTTAAGATCCTATTTGAATTGGAATCATACATATCAATCCTATTTCTCTAAGATCCAATTCTGTAAGATTGGTAGATGCAGTGAAGTTGAGATCTGCTAGCCAAGGTTGGCTTGAAATATGGGTCCATAGATGGGTGTTTTCCAAATAACACTTCCATTATTATCATTGCCATGTATATGGCATCCCATTCATCACGGTGGTCGGTTGAAGAGTTGTAGCTATTCCACCAATTGATCACAAGGGGGACTATATATTTTTGTTGGTGCTTTTAATTTGATATCACAAAACTCATACAACTTTACGACTTCTTTTTCTACGGTCTAAACACCCTTTTATAAGCCATCGTCAGTGTCAAAGTTGCAGTATGCCTCATGACAAATGGACGTAACCATAACGTGTGTAATGGGAAGAGGAGATTTCATTGATTTCTTGTTTGACAAAACCATGTCAGGTAATTTTTTAAATATTAAAAACTTTAATCAATTTTAACTAAATTTTTAGATTTATACAATGTTCTTAATAAAGCCTTATAAAAAGAATCAAATAAAGCAATACATACTGGAGAATTAATGGGTAGATACAGCTAACCCCTTACAAAGGGAATTCAGTTTGAGAAAACAGATTGTTCAAATTATAAAATTGAACGACCTAGATTTAATATAATTTTATTTTTATGTTTTAAATAATTTCATATTTCTATCTATGCAAAAATTTAAAATAGAAATAATATCTTAATTATTCACATTTTCAAGAAAATAATTTTTTACGTACTTAAAAATCATTGGTTAAAAAATTATAAATTTAAATAGTTTGAAACTACAATTTCACATAATATCATTGTAGTGATGAGCATAGTGGTGCTCATCCCCGCAATAAGTAGTTAAATTGGTTCCTATTACAAGTGTCCTGATAAAAGGTGTAAGCAAACATTTGGAACATCCAAAACCCGATAACTTAGCCGCAAAAAATTAGCTTGGTTTTCAGTCTCTTCTATTAATTTTGCCTCCTCTTCTTTTGCATTTTTCTGAAATTGCAGAAAAAGGAAGTGATAGATCATCAATATTTTAAAAAACGGATAACCGAAGTTCACAGACATAGTTCTCCTAATCCAACTGATGCATAAAAGGTCAACGGCAGAAGCTAGAATAAACGGTAACTTGCCAGTATACGAGTGAGTTTTGGTAAGAGTAAATGTTAATTTAATAGCAAGATTGTTTTGAAATAAATAATGGTAAGATTTTGAAGGGCTCCTATCTATGTTAACTGGAATGGTACTTGTCAATAGATGTATTAGATTGTGTAGACGTAAATATGACATTTTTAGATTGAGTGAGTTTTGCAAAGTAAGGGTGAAAGTAGAAGCTATATAACTCACCAGTAAGATTATTTTGAGACAAGTGCAGATTCTCGAGATTATGAAGAGTAGCTATCTGAGTTGGAATAGCGCCTATCAAACCCATTCCATAAAGATCCAAATGTTGTAGGTTGGGAAATGCAGTGAGGTTGAGATCTGCTAGCCTCGGGTGCTTTGGAGTGATTATTGGCTGAAATATCTTAGTAACACTTCCAAAGTCATTGCAATATATACCTTCCCAGTAACAAGGGTCATCTGAGGAGTGATCGCTAAAATTCCACCATTTGGTTTGAAGCAGAGCTCGTTTCTCCACTTCTGTAATACTAATCTGCTGGGAGCAAGCCATAGCAAAGCACAGTAACAACACCAATATCATCACACCCATCTTCCTTTAATTATGTTTGCACAAAGTGGCGATCACACCATTCATAGAGTCTTTATATAGACAAAAGCTTAACTACCATGGCTCTGGAAGTATTTTGTTTCCACGTCAGTGTCGTCCAATGACACCATAATAAAGACAAAGAAAACCGGTGGCAAAATAAATAAATACAAAGAAAACGAGTTGCACATACGCGGGATGAAATTATCATTATATTCTCAACCGCCCGACTCAATGTTAAAGTCTTCCTCACCTGTACTCACCTGTCGGTTTATTTATTACGTGCGTATAGATGAAGAGAAATAAAGAAGCAAAATGAAAGTTAACTCATAAATTTACTTAAAAAGATAATAATAATACTTTCCGGCATTGTTCTTATTAAATTTGAAGATATCGATGCTTTACATTTCCAAGGGACTACATGTTTTCAAGCAAGAATAAATTGGAAAAAAAAAAACAGTTGATATCCTAAATGAGATTATGTTTTGGGATTGGAAAGATTAAAGAATAAAAATAATATTTTGAGGCCCTGGGCCATATGAGACAAACAAAGCATAATCATTATTTTTTATGATATTTATCATTTAAGATTTACGTGTACGGGTTAAGAGAGCTTAAATAACTTAGATTAGAATAAAATTTAACATTGATATTTAATTGAGATACTATTAATTAGTTGGCAAAAAGAGGAAAAAATACTACTAATTAATAAAAAGATAAAACTATATTTTTTATCTTTTAAGTATTTTTTCAGTCTCATAACCCTAGCACAATCAACCTTAAATGATTTTTTTGTGGCAACCATTGTTGTTCTTCAAAATTAAACGTGATACATGAGCATGTGATAATGTGTTTTCAAAATAAAATTTTGAGTAAATTTAGAGGATCAGAGATGCAAGTTTGCCTAATAAATACAGCATTTGAAATAATTCAAATTGTAATTACTGTTATTTAAAATTATAGAATGAAAATTAATACAAGTATTCATCATCATTAGTTAATGAAAGATTGAAAGTGATCAAAAATTAGCATGAAAGCCGATTTAGGAAGGTTGTTATTCTAATGAGGAAAGCTGAGCGAGTTTATTTCTTATAATAAAAAATAGAAGCAAAAAGAAATAAACGCGTTTTTGCTTCTTCTTTTTTTTTTCTTTGAGGATGTTTAGTTTATCTAAAAAATGTTTTTACACGAGTCTATGTAAAACTCTTCTCATATACTTATTATATATATATATATCATAAAATTATTATTAAAATTATGGTTTAGTTTTCATCTATATCCTTTTATCAATCAATGTGGTGGGCTCATTTGCATGGCATTTCAATCTATTATCTACTTTGCTGCTTTTTATTTATCTATTTTGCTGCCTTTTGCTTTGATAGCAAAAATTACCCAATTTCACTCCTTTTTTCTAGCTTTGAGAGTTCCCTCTTTATAAGGCACCGTTGACATCAAAGTCGCTGGGGTATGCGTGGGTCTCCTTGTAATATCCTAATATTTTAATTAAAAAAATAAAAAAATATAATGGAGTCAACTTTCCACCAATTTTTGGTGGAAAGTTGAAACTTGAGGGTGGAAAAATTTGGAGAGTGGAAAATGGGGGTGGCGTGTGGAAAGGAGGAGGAAGACTTAGGAAAAATTTGGCATCAAGGAAGACTTTGGGGCAAGTGGATTTAATGCCAGAAGAAAAAAATGGGATAGGGTGGTTGGAGAAGTGAAGAATAAAAGGGAGAGGGGACGCAGAAGTTGAGTAGTATGTGGGAGAGAAAGAGAGAGAGAACAAGAATAAGAGAAAGAGAGAATGACAGAGAAGCAAAGAAGGTTTAGCATTTTGAAGGGTAATACAAGCTTTGAGAATCATCTAGATACATAAATATAGTTCTTTTTATCAAACTTTCTTTATGACTATTTCTTATATAGTTTAGACTTCCTAATAACAGTATTATTATAGTGCTTAGAGAAAATTTTAAGACTTATATATGATATAAATATGGAGTTTTGGTAAAAGACGATCATGAAAATTTAGAGGTAAATGAGTTGTTAATTTTAATCGGTTAGATTTGCCCATTTGTTGGTTTTAGTATTTAAATTAATTTTTCTAGTTGAAAAATCTGTTATAAATGATTTTATTATATTTTTACCGATTAAGTTTAAGTTAAATAATTTATTTGGATTGTTTGACATATTATTAAGATTTTAATCGGTTTAGTTTTACTTATTGGATAACTGAAGGTTTTTAAAATAACTATTTTAACTAAAAAGTTATTATTTATGAAATATATATATGATAGATATACCATTAAAGTTTTGATTATATTATTTATTTATAAATATCTGAAGTATTATTGAATTTTTGATAGTTTGATTTTGGAGGTTTAAACTTAAAATGAGATTTTTAGAAGTTAGAACATAATAATTTTATATTTAGAAATTTTGGAATATCCTTTTTATTAAGGTGAATAATTTGGAGATTGTAAATAAATAATTTGTCTTGTTAGAAAATCTTAAGTTATTTCTAAAATATTTAATTTTTGGGTTACGAGAGTTGTGAGAATTTAAAATAAAGATTAAATTAAATTAGAAATTTAACTAATATAGAGAAGTTTAATTAATTAATTAATTAATTTATATTAATAAGTGGTTATATTAATTGTGTAGATTAATTATTGGTTAAGCAAAGGATTGACCTTGTGGTAATCCTTAGTATTACTTTGGCGAGAGGTAACTACTTTCTACTTATTATATGTGCTAATATGTTGTTTGTGAGTATTTTGCTATTTTTGGTATAATGATTTGTTATTTGCAACTCGAGTAAATGAGTTATATCTTTTGAGCTATGAAAATTGTCTTGTAGGACTTTTGGAATTGTGATTGAGGAGTTTGAAAAAGATATATGATTTATATCTTATAGATTACACTGAGAAAAAAGATTGAAACATTTTTCGTTATGTTGTGAATGATTGGATGTTATTTGGATTTTGGATTGAGCGCTATCCTGCCACGTGGTAAGGCCGCCATTGGTGCACATGGGTTGGCTTCTTTCTTCATCTCCCATAGTGAGGGATAGGCCTTTGTGGCTTCTTATTCATCTCCCAAAGTGAGGGATAGGCCTATATGTCTGATTGATTCCCCATAGTGAGGGATAGACCTATGTGGCTTGTGTGTTATCCCTCATAATGAGGGTTTGGATACTTGAAATTATATTTCGATGGATATATTTATATTTCTTGAGAATTATTAACTGTTCTACTTGACACCTCACGAGCATGTGTTTGTATGTATGATGAGTTGAAAAGTTGGTTACTGAGACGCTTGGCTTACCCCGTGGTTTTTACTATCTTCAAATAATAGTTCAAGTGGTGGCCCATCAGGAAAGGCTTCAGAGACATAGTGTGCTGTTATAGCTTGTATAACTTCTCTGCTTTTGTTTTATATGCTGACTTGTTATATATCGCCATATATGGCTCATCTATACTATGGTTGTAAACTAATCCTTTTAATTACTACTATCTGATATGAGAAGATTGTTAAAGGACCAAAGTCCTATAAAACTCTGCATGTTACACTTTTATAAAGTGTTGACTTTTGACTAATGGATTCCATAGTTTATATTAAAAATAATTTATCAGTTTATATATTGGAAAGTATAAGTTTGGTTTGAGCTAATGATGGAATGATATTTCTGGACTTTGGAAGTATAAGGCCCAAGTTAACTATCGATGTTACTCTTATTATAAGTTTATTTCTTTTAACCATGATAGCGATTTTTAAAATTTTGAGGTTTCTTATTTTCTATCATGATTAATCTTTTAAATAAATTGTTAGATTTAATCTAAAAGGATTTTGAGAGAACAATTGTCACACTCCTCAAGACAAAATGGACAAAACTATAACGTGCGTGATGAGAAGACTTGATTTCATTGATATTTTTATTTGTTTATTTTTTGAATAAAAAATTCTTTGAGATAATTTTAAAATTTTAAAATCTTCAAGTAATTTTAAGCATTTTTTTTATTAAAACCATTTGCCACATAATTGTTTTAAAACTATTAAGCCATATCATTAGTTAATGAAAGAATGAAAGTGATCAAAAATCAGCATGAAAGCCGATTTAGGAAGGTTGTTATTATATTGAGGAAAGCTGAACGAGTTTATTTCTCATAATAAAAAATAGCAGAAAAAAGAAATAAACATGTTTTGCTTTTTTTCCCCCTTTGAGGATATTTGGTTTGTCTAAAAAATATTTTTACGCAATATAAAATTTTTCTCATATATTTATTTTGTATATATCATAAAGCATCCATATCCTTTTATCAATCAATGTGGTGGGCTCATTTGCATGGCGTTTCAATCTATTATCTACTTTGCTGCTTTTTATTTATCTATTTTGCTGCCTTTTGCTTTGATAGCAAAAATTACCCAATTTCACTCCTTTTTTCTAGCTTTGAGAGTTCCCTTTTTATAAGGTACTGCTGACGTCAAAGTCGCTGGGGTATGCGTGGGCCTCCTCAAGACAAAATGGACAAAACTATAACGTGCGTGATGAGAAGACTTGGTTTCATTGATATTTTTATTTGTTTATTTTTTGGATAAAAATTCTTTGAGATAATTTTAAAATTATAAAATCTTCAAGTAATTTTAAGCAAATTTTTTTTAATTAAAACCATTTGCCACATAATTGTTTTAAAGCTATTAAGCCATATCAGCACAGTTAATTGTGAGCAGAAGGAGTTTAAACTACAAGGATACAAATCCTAAAGATAAACTCTAACGACCTTAATTAAGTTTGCCGAGTTTAATTGTTATACCATGTTGTCAATAAAGTCTCATAAAAAGAATGGGCCATCAAAAGCCCAATAATTCGGCCACCAAATTAGCTTAATACTACCTCCGGTTCTTAATATAAGACCCCGTTTGACTTTTTGTTTGGTCTTAATTATAAGACCCCAATCCATTTTTTCTCTCATATTTATGTATTTTTTTCCAAGATAGTCCTTCTAATAATGATAGTTCTAGCCAATACACTTAATTAGCAAGGATATTTTAGGAATGACAATACTTATTTATTACAAATAACTAACTTAACTTATTTCCTTAATCTCCTTAAATAAATCAACTGGGTCTTATAATTAGGACCAGAGGTAATACTATATTTAGTGTCGGGTTGGAATGGTGATGAGACCATGTAAAAACAGTAGTTTTTTTTTAATTATGATTTACGTAAGCATACAAATGTAGTTTTATCTCGATTTATATAAAAATATTTATAAAAACTTGATATAAATAACTCCAAACAAGACATTAGTCTACTCTTTGGTTCATTTCGTATCCTCCTATTTTGCATTTTTCTAGTTTCTTGCTTTTTTTAATTTTTAATGCGGTTTTGGTTTTCACCGAAAAAACCTTCCTTGATGGTAGGCAAAATTAAAGATTGTTTTTGTTGTTATTGTTGGAGCCGCCGCCGCCTCCTCCTCCTCCTAAATCCTTCATAATCATTAAATACTAATATATTATCTCTGACATATTTCTTCGCCCTTTACCTTTACTTTTACAATAATTAATAAAAGCAGAATTAGTAATGAAGTATTAAAAAGGTCTAAGTGATAAATTTAGGGGGAAAAAGAAAAAATTTCAACAAAAGAACCTTGAAATTATCATTTTCGAATTCAGGCACTTAAGAATTAAAAATAATAGAAAAAGAAGTAATGCATGATTTAATATTTTGTAAATGTAATTAAATAAATAAAATATCCTTGTATCATATTTGGAAAAAAATATCAAACTTGGTATTGCCAGTATATTTCTTGTCATTAACTGTTCAATACTTATCATTACCAGTTTACAACTTGTTAATAAATAACTTGTCATTGCTAATAAATTTCTCATTATTTGCTATTCTACACTTTTCATTCTCAATTCAGAGCTTATTAATAAACTTTTTGATATAATGATATTTTAGTTATTTAATTATATTTGCAAAATAACAGATCAAGTATCACTTTTTTTTTTTAATCATTTTCAACCCTTAGATTTAAAATATCATATTTTCTAGCTCCTTTATTTGTCATTTTTCCTATAAAAAACTAAAACTCCCCCTTACAAGTCACAATTAAAAAAAATATTAGAGTGGCACTATAAAGTCTTCACTCGTAGTTGTACTCCTCTGTTAGTTTTGCTGGCGGTCGGAAAAATTTACAGGCATTTATATGGGGAAAAATTATGCACAGTTTTCAAAAAAGAGATTTTATTTATTTAAGGTTCTACGAAATGTCAAAAATTATCAGCAGGTCTCAAAAAGACTTTAAAGTATTATCTTCTAATTATAAAATAACATCAATACCTCTCAGATTCCCAATTCATATTTTTTCTGCCATTTCGATTAAAAACTTCCGCAGCGACTATTAACAATCTAATAAGAAGGTGTTGACAACCTAAACAATATCCGCTGACAACTTTTTTTATAGGATCACATAACCTTCACATAAGAGTAAATTATAACCAAATAGTATAATGGAACAACGTTAACATTGAAATGGAAAGTTTTTCAAAACCATTAAGATCTTTAACTAAACCCAATAGGATTATAGTTAAATTTTAATGCGGAGATCTATTGACAACCTCAATGATGAGTATTAGCAACCCAATGAGAACTATTGACAATTTAGACAGTGTTTATTAACAACTGACTTTATAGGTCAATATTAAAATCTATAGTTTTTGAGTTATTATAGTGAAAATGGACGTGAAATTGCTAAACATGAGATAATAAACACCACAACATAGTGATCCCATAGAACTTCGAATTAAATAACCCATTATTTTTAACTTTTAGGATTATATTTTGAAAGACGTGTGACATATCAAATTATAGAAGTATACCTTTTCTTACTAGCAGTTGCTTTGAAACAGAGCATGTTTTTCCTCTGCTATCATGGAGGTGGCAATACTGGGGAAGAAAGTAATGGTAGGGCATACTTGTAAAATCATTATTACTATCACAGTGCTTATTGTTGGAGTAGTCGACATTAATATTGGAGAATGCCCACTAATTCATACAAAGTGATCACCAAATGAGTGTAAAACTTGAGTCTTTATAGGAGCATAAATTTATTTTTCTTAAAAACAAAATTACAACTTTTAAGTGACATATAAAGAAACGAGTTAAATAAATTTGACTAATAAAAATTTAAAAAAACAGAAAGTAAATAAATAAAAGCTTGTTTGATTTAATTTATCTCAACTTTTATGTTTTTACAACCACTTTTTAGAATAAGTTATGAATAATAAAATAAAAAAAATGTTAGAATGATTATTTCAAAATCCATACATAAAATGGTGAAGTGAAGGGTAAAAACTAGTTTGTTTTATTAACCTAATCATAATTAACAAAATATTTGTAAAAAAAAGCAGCAAAATAAAAAATGTTTTATTTTTTCTTGTTTTTAGAACAAATTTTAACTTTGTTATGGAAAAGCTTATTTAATTTCTTTTCACAAAGTGATGATCACAAAATGAGTACAGTATAAGAGTCTTTATTATATAGAGAAATATTGAAATGACAGAGGGCAGAGGCTTAGTTCCTTATTTCTTTTTGCAATGAAAGTTATGCGCTCTTTATCATTTACTCTGGTTATTAACTAACAGGGCATTTATTAGTATTATGATCATCATATTTAAATTATTCATATCACAAATGTCTATTTTTTTGGTTGTGGGAGCCACAGTTTTTTTAATGAAAATATCAAAATACCTTAAGGGTCACATGAACTTATACTAAAAGTTCACCCAACACCATATAATATTTATAAAAGTACAAAAATACACCCAATCTTGAAGGGCTATTGCATTTGAGTGTGTTAGATATTATTAATTATAATAAATTTTTATAATTTAAATAAATAATATAAAAAGTTTAAGCTTGAATTGGATTGCTCTTCAATGTTAAGTTGTTTATATCCCCAATCTTTTTTTTTTTGAGTGGATATTATGGATATCTTTTGAAAATAAGTTACTTATATCAATGACATGTAGAGTTATGTGTTTATCCTCTAGTCTATTTTACCAAGTTTAATAGTCAACCTAAAATTTTTTTTTAGGTTTATGTTCAATTCTTTGAGAGAATTTAAGTCTACTTTTAGTAGTTACAAAAATATTTAATTATTATGTATAATATTTGTGTTATTAAAATATTTTCAGCCATTAATTAACAATTGGCTAATTTTTATAAAATGAGAAAAAATTGGCGGATAAAAAAATTTATTGAGAAAGATTAATAACCTTTTTTAATTATAAAGATTGGTGATATAGAAATTTATCATAATTAACAATCTCTAATACATTATAATGCAATAACCCTTCAAAATTGGTGCTATTTTGGTACTTTTATTAAAAATCACAGGATAAAGGGTCAAAAATACTCGTGAAAATATACCAAAAATTCATTTAATACCATGAACTTTTTTTAGCTTCAAATCTACAAATCAAAATTTTAAAATAGCCCAAAAATACTGGCACCATTAAAATGCGATGACATCCGTTAAAATTGGATGTGAGACTCACTTTTTTAATGAAATTACCAAAATACCCTTGGTTAAGAGAAAAAAAGTTAAGGGTTAAAAATACACATGAACTTATATCAAAAGTTCACTAAATACCATATAATTTTTAATAAAAGTACTAAAATATCAATCTCAAAAGACTTTTACATTAGAGTGTGCTAGAAATTATTAATTATAATGCATTTTTATAATTAAAATAACTCATATAAGAAAATTTTAGCTTAAATTGAATCACTCTTCAATGATGAGTTATTTATGTCCCGATCTTTATTTTAGCAGACATTATAGATTTCTTTAAAATAAATTTTTTAATAAATTTTTTTCTTGATCAACCTGTTAGGATTATGGTTTTAATGATAACAAAATAAGATAAAAGTGGTTCAGTGTATTGATCGATCATTTGATCAATCAAGCGTTTATCGATAAGCTGTTGGATAAATTGTCTGTGAAAACCAGTAATATAACTAATATTTTAATCAATAAGTTGTTCGATAATGCGTTGATCGATCAATTGATAGATCATTGTTAACATAGAGATTATAGAAGTTTACTATCAATTATCGATCACTTGATCGATAAAGAAGAATAATCGAACATAAAACAGATAAAGAGCACCAAATCTGAGGTGTATTTATCGATCACATGATCAATAAATCAGTTATCGATAAAGAGTCAGATAAATGGTAACACACTTCACTCGTTTTGTACTTTGATTCTGTCATCGTTTATCGATCACATTATCAATCAACCCTTTATCGATAATATGATCGAACATTGTTTCATAACTCTCTGAATGCAGGTACTTATCAAAACAGTTGATCGATCACCTGATCAATCACCAAATTATCAATCAATTGATCGATAATTAGTGTCTTATCTGCTCAAACGTGGTTCTTGTATAGACAAATTATCGATAACATTATCGATAATTGAACTCATCTGCATAGTTTATTTTCACATAACGTGATCAATAATCAGTTCCCAGGATTAAGTCTCTGCTTCACATTTATCGATCACTTGATCGAACATTCACTTATCGATCACCTATTCGATCAAACCACTTAGTCTTTGCTCGTCACTGAATACTTTTCACGTGGTGTTTATCGATAACCTTATCCATCATGCATTTATCGATAATGTGTTCGATCATCAATGACTGAAGTTCCATTTCTGTAACACTTGGATTATCGATAATCTGATTGATCAACAAGTGTTCAATTAACTGATCGATCATGGACACTTTCAGTTCAATTTCAGTCAGCTATGATGTTTCTCAAATTCAACTATCTATTTTCTTTCTAACTGTTCTCAGTATACATGATCATATTGATTACCTTCCTAAGTGATTCAAGATCAAAAGTGACTCTGATCTTTCACTTCTTTACATATCAGTATAAGTGTCACTGTTGTAGTTTATCAATCACCTAATCAATAAAACAATGATCCATCACTTGATCGATAATCCTCATTAACTGATTTAAAAGCTTTCACTCAAAATAATCGATAACCTGATCGATCAACCAATAATCGATCAGTTCATAGGTCAAACATGTTCAGATTATTATCCTGCATAATTAACAATTGTTTGATTCCTCTTGTAAACTATGAATGATCATATTATCACTTGCTCAGTCCTGTCTTAAAGCTTATTCTACAGAGTTAAATTTATTGAGTAAACATTTTGTTGCAGATTACAAAGGAAAATCCCAACGGCTCTTCAACGATTGATTACGTAGCCTGTAACCTACTTTGTCAGAAGCATTAATGGCGAAAACCGTTGCAACTGGAAAAACACGCAACCGGAGTCACAACGGCTAGAAGCTCTTCCGTCTAACGGTTACTTAACGACCTCAACTATAAAAAGCGTGAAGAAGCATTAATGAACAAGATTTGAATACCTGAGCTACCATCTGTGATCATTTACTATTGCATTCAATACTCTGTTCCTTCATTATATTGAGTGTCAGTGTTTATCATCTATTCACTCTGTAAGAGAGATTACTCACTCATCATTAATTACATTTGTGTGATATTCAAGAGTGTGGACTTTTGAGTGGGCTTGTAACCTTACGGGAAGTAAAGGGGAGTGGTTGAGTGACTCAAGTACTGTACTGAGGCGCCAAGAGCTCGATCAATCTTGAAAGATAGTAAAATACTCAGAGGTGTTCTAAGGGCTAGACGTAGGTCAAGTGGTTACGATCGAACCAATATAAATCCTGTGTCTTTCTCTCTACGGTGAAATCTTCCTAAACTTGCACTTTCTGTTTCCGATAATATTTAGTTTTAATTCTGTAAATTTTTATAACTCATCCAATTCACCCCCCTCTTGAGTGAGACTGCCACTAACACAACCAATTTTTTTTATTTTTTAATAAAAACCAGTCAATTGTTGTAGTTATTTTATTCTCTATTATGGTTGAAAATATTTTAATAGCATAAATATGATACCTAAAAATTAAATAATTTTGTATCTTATCATATTTTGTATTTTAACACCATTGTTACTTATCCTAAAGTGTTTTAATTGCAGAAAATTGTTAAATAAAGGCAACAAAATAAATATTTACATTTTAATTTTTGATTAGTATTCATTAGATAATTTCATATTTTAATTTAATTTAAAAAAATTATAATTAAATTGTCAAAACAATTAAATGAGGATACTTTAAAGTTTGATTGAAATAAAGAATCTCAATCCCTCTTGTAAGAGAATGGGTCCCCCTCCCAGGAAGTAGAGATAAACTGAGAAAACCATCAAGAGGTTGGAAGGAGATGGTAGTTTCTTTTTCTTTTTCTTTTTAAGTGTGGCTATTTCGGTACTTTCATTAAAAATATTTTAGGTTCCACTACGAAAAGTAATTTTAAATTCTCTCAAAGAATTGAATATAAACATAAAAAAAATTCATGTTCGCTATTAAATTTGATAATATATACTGAAGGATAAAAATAAACACAAAAGAATTTTGTTGCCTTTATTTTCAAAAGATACCCATAATGTTTACTAAAAAAAATTGAGAATATAAACAACTTATTGTGTAAAAGCAATTCAATTCGAGCTCAAATTTTTCACGCAAGTTATTTTAATCATAAAATTTTATTATAATTAATAATCTCTAACACACTCTAATTCAATAGCTCTTCAAGATTGGGGTGTTTTGATACTTTTATTAAAAATTATATGGTGTTTGGCAAATTTTTGGTTTAAGTTTATAGGTATTTTTTATCCTTTACTTTTTCTATTTTAACTGGGGGTATTTTGATAATTTAATTAAAAAATTGTGGGTCCCATAGTATATTTTAACAGACATTATTACATTTTAACAGCGCTGGTATTTTTGGGCTCTTTTTAAATTTTGATCGGTAGATTTGAATCCCAAAAAAGTCGATAGTATTGAGTAAACTTTTGATATATTTTCATGTATATTTTTTATCCTTAACCCAAAGTCATATGGTGTTTGATGAAGTTCATGGGTATTTTAACCCTTAACTTATTTTGTTTTAATTAAACATATTTTGGTACTTTCATTAAAAAAAATCACGGGTCCCATTGCTGAAAAAAATGAACATTTGTTAATTTTGACAGTATTGGCATTATTAAGCTCTTTTTAAATTTGGATTAGTCAATTTGAGTCCCAAAAAAAAAATTCATTGTGTTAAGTGAAATTTTGGTATATTTTTATGGGTATTTTTTTTATCCTTAACCCTAAAAATATAAATACTATGGAAACTAAGTTTTCTCTTCACACGGATTTGATCTATTTATCAAATTGTTTTTTTTTTTAACTTTGTACGTATATAATCCGTGAGATATATAGATGATTGTAATAATTGTAATAGATAGTAGAGTTTTTTCCCCTTCTTTTTTGAAAGATCAAAGAAGAATTAAAAAAAAAATCATTGTTAATGGTCTTTGTCAATATTAAAGTCTTGTACAGTGAAAATGGACATGAAATTGCTAAGCGTGAGATGAACGCCACAACACATATAAAGGTCCTATGAAAATCCAAAAAAGCAAACTCATTATTAAAGACGTGTGGGATGGGCACACATTAGAGTCAGAAGTCTTTGGAGAACATGCAAGAAGACAATGGACATAAACATAACATGTGAGAAGGGCATAACAAAAACACAAAACTAGTCTACTGGGTCCCACATAATTGGAATTGGAATACAATAAACTCTCAAATATGCTTAATAGATTCACATGAAGTGGATGACAATTAATTAGAAAATGGCCAAATTTTTTCTAATTAATTGTTTTGGAAAAAGCTACCACCCTCCATTAACTTCTACCAAATGAGTCAAGCTTAGCCTTAACCGAATGTCTATCTCTAGTGGCCTGAATGGTATCCGCAGTTCCAGATTGATCAAACACAAAGTTTGAACATTTCTAAAATAATAACATTGTAGTCTAGTGGCATACAAAAACTATTCTCTAAATGAAAGATCATGAGCGGGTTTGATATCGCCTGTAATATAATCGTAGGCCTTTAGTACCTACTCAGCTACCCTTTTCATTGGAGGGGAAAAAAAAGAAACGTGAACATCTTTAAATTTTTTTATGTAAGGTTATGGGTTGGAAGTTTAAAGATGCGAACTAAAATTATGCTAACTCCTGATTTTTTTTGGTTATGGTAATGCTTAGATTTGTATTAGTGGTTGGAGATTAGGGATTTGGATGTGCTATAGTGCATTCTGTGTGCAGTGCTCAAGTGTCCGCAATCAGAAAAGAAGGGAAAAAAAGAAGAAGAAGAAGAAGATAAATGTATTATATAACTAAAAGAATATAAAAATATCATAAAAATGTAGAAAGGAAACTTATCACATCCCAAAAATTTGCATCTAGCTATAAAGGATCAAAAATTAGGATGAGGGTCAATATCAAAATTAGATGAGGAGACGAAATAACTTTTAATATGAAATCCTGATAAGGTTCGGACTGGCATTTCCATAACTATCGGTCTAGAAAGGGCAAAACAGAAAATTTTGAGAAAAATTTCAGAAAATCCCCAAAAAATAGGAAAAGTGTAGAGTAGAGGTCTTCGAAACTTGGTTGAGACCTGAAAGGTAGAATTTCCATGAAAATGAATTATTACGGAATTTCACGTAAATGGAGATTTTTGGAAAAATTATTGAGAAATTAAAGGAAAATAATTCTTTTAATTAGTTAGAGGCCTCAATAAATTTGGGAGATTGATGGATAAATCATCTAAATATTTATTTGAATTTATAAAATTAGTTTTAGACCTTAGAAGCTCAGAAATTAATTTTAGAAAATTTATTTTTCTCAGAACTACTGATAAAGGCTTAATCGGAGAAAATCCAAAATAAATACCTAGAGGTGGCAAAAAATTATGAAAATTTTCAGATCATATTATCATATTAAAAGGTGAATTATCATGGAGAGAAATGAATTTTTGGAGGTCTGAAAAAAATTATGAAATGTTACTAGTGAATAGTAACTGATAAAATTTCTAATTGGTTTGAGATAGTAATTTGGTTTATGGGCCATCTTTTTGGGCCAGTCCAAACCATTTGTGGAGCCCACAATGAACCCATTAAAGGCCCAATTTCCTGCACTTTTCGGATTCTACCATTTTTATTAAATAAAATGTGAAATTAAGAGATATTTGTGTGGAAAAATCTAGAGAAATGCCACATGGAGTGATCTGAATATTTTTCAAACTTGACGGCTGCCACATACACCTCCTTAGGTGTTTAATTTCGTCCAAATTAGGGAGCAAGAGGGCAGATGGAATTTTTCTATAAATACCCCTTGAAAATACAAAGAAAATGTTAGAAAATTAGGAAAAATAAGAGAAAACTCTGTAACTGTTCATCCATCCATCTTGCACGAAATTCTTGAGGAGTTTTAGGCGAGGAATCATCCAACTTACTTCAAGGGAACACTAAGGTATGTCCAAGTATTAATATCCCTAAGTTTTACATTGATTAAACAAGGATTTTGCCTTGGAAAAATGCTAGAAAAATATTGTTGAGATGTGTGATGCTTAGGGAAGGATAGAAACCTTGATAATCAAGTAGAATAAGGAAGATTAAGTGGTGTATAGATTGATTTTTTGATGAAATCAAAGTTAGGGTTTAAGGAGAGAATTTTCGTCCTGCACTATTCATGCAGAACCAATTCGATTTTGCTTGATTTGATGATTCCAATGGTTTTAAAACATGTTTTTGTGTAGGGATGTGTTGTTGGAAAGTGTTTAAAATCATTCGAATCAAAAATGAAATTTCTGGAAAATAAATACCCCCTATCCGACCAAGCCAAGTTCATGGGGAAGGAGTGTGATTTTTAAAAATCTGATTGTACCATTAGATTCCTCATGAAAAATTGTGTAGGATTGAGTCATGAGATGGTTGATTCTAAAGGAGGAATCATATTGTTAAAAAGCAAAGAAAAGGGGGGAAATTGTTGAGTTAATGTTTAAGTATTGGAAATAAGTTGTTTTGTAATTAATATGGCCTATGTTCATACTTGGTTTAATAGGCATTGAGAGGAGGAATTAAGGAGAACCATTGCTCCTTGGAGGAATTAATTAGACAAGTTTTGCAAAGGTAGCTTTGAATTATAATTTGATTGGTTATCTTGTTTGTTTGTTGTGAGTGTTGTTGTTTGGATTGGAGGAACTTTATGGTGACCTTGATTGTTGATTGACATTGGTTATGCTTTGGTCAAATGCTTTGTGGTATGTCAATGTGAATAAAATGATATTCCTCTCCTTGCATGATATGTGGTATGAATTCCTATGAGTTGGGAATGATTTGGATTGCATGATGTTTCACAATTGAACTTACATTGATTTACATGTCATTATAATTCATATGCTATTGAGATTTCTTTGAAATCTCATTCCTCCTATATTATTTTATGTCCTAATTAGGAAGTGGACCAAGCATGGAGCAGGGAAAAGAATTGGCCTTGGCATGAAATGGCTTTATGAATATTATGTTATGTTAGAAATTTGTATCAAGTATGCCAAATTTTATGTTGATTCTATGATAAGTTATGGATGACATTTTGATATAATTTATATTGCTATTTCATGTTCCAATATTGGAATTATGCTTGAGGCATTGTGGAAGGATTGTGGTTGAAGGAAAAAGAGAAAATAAATCAAGAAAATGGTAATTAGGGGATAGAAATTTCCTAAAAAGTGTCAAATTTGTGGCACATAAAATAATAAGAAATTGTTGGAGTTTGGACATGAATTTTACAGGCAAATGGATCTCATTTTTAGCTTTAAACTAACTGGTAATTCACTAAATTTGGAGTTGTGTACTAAGAGTTATGCCCTTCCAAAATTGGGCAAAAATACTGGAAATTCAAAAATTTACCAAATAAACAGTACACTTTGATGAATTTCTTAGAATTATTCTGGATGGAATTGGATCTAATGATTATTTTTTCTTTAAAGAACTCTTAGCAAGCTTCATGTGAAAATTGAAAACACCTCGTTTTGATTTATCTAGAATTAGTTATAAATTTTCAAAATTAACTTATTTTGGAATGAGCAGTATACAAACAGGATGAACAGTGAAATCCTGAAATTTAAAATTTCTCATACGAAAATACTACGAAACAACTTATAATGGTTCCAATTGACGTATAACAGATTATAAAGAGAGGTGTGACAAAACTCATGCCCGAAATCATCAACTTTTTATATCTAAAAAAATATTACTAAAAGATGAGTTACAAATGTAAGAGCGTGAGTTCTAAATAAGGTATTTAAGGCTCAAGTTATTCTCAGTTATTCTCAATTAGAACCGAGATTCTTATATTTGTTGCTGTTCAAATAAATATTCGTAACTCATTGTTCAACAGAGAATTTTTGGAACCTAATTATTAAAAAATCAATTTGTGTGTTCTTTTTCTTATATAAGAACAAATAAATAAGGATAAAGGACCATCAATTTCTTCTTAGGTAGTCACCTATATGAAAAACAGGATGGTAGTAATTTATTTGTAAATCACGGTCACAAATTTTGTGACCAATGATTTACGGCATGATGTTACTTGTGTCTTACAATTCACGCAAAACTGCGGAAGATTCAAAAGTCTACAACTACTATTATTATGGTCTGGTCTTAAAGGCCATTCCAAACGCGTTTTTTTACGGGTAGATTTTACGAGCATGACAATTGTTTAACTTAATTATGTGCAACTATATAGAATTACTATTCAGTTTTTATTCTATAATTCGTCACTTTAAAGTAATAAAGTGATAAGAGGAATATTTTTTTCAAAAAGATTAGATAGTACTCCTTCCAATCCTATATATAAGCTTCAAATAACTAAATCACCCTTAACAAACTAACAGTTAAAATTAGTTAGATATAATAAATAAGTTAGAAATATATTTTTTTCCTCAAATTTGCCATTATTTATTAAGAGAGTAAATGAGAAAGGCACTAAATAAAAAAAAATGATGAAAGAGAATACATGAGAATAATATTAATGAGAGGGAGGGAGTACTAAATACTACCTCCGGTCCTAATTATAAGATCTCGTCAAACGAAATCTTATAATTAGGACCGAAGGTAGTATAATCAACTAAAAGCGAGATAGGAAAAATAAAGTAATAAATATTCAGGTAAATTCAAAAATAAAACTTATATTTTATATTAGACCCTTTTCCAAAAATGATGCTTATATATAGGACTAGAGGGAGTAGCAAGAACCTAGTTAAGTTTCAATACATTCTCTTCATTTGCGTAAGAAGCAACTTAAAGCAAAGATTAAAAGGAAACAAAATCTACAAGGTCAAAAAGGGGAAATAAAGTCTAGCTACATGAAGAAAGTAACCTAAACTACAGTAAATGTCACAAGGGATTGAAAGGGATAACTTCAATTATTATAGCCTCAATTATAAAAGTGATAATGAATTGGTGGAATTGCTATAAAATTTCACCCAAAAAATATAATTACTAGAAAATCTCAGTGAGACAATAATAACAGAAAAGGCTGTAATAACAACTTTCGGGGTAATAAATGACAACTACTCAATTATTATAAAGACTAATTGATAATAATTTTTTTTGGGACCTCATCATAATTTAAATTTTCACAAAAATAATGACAAAAATGACATCAAGAGACATCAATGAGAAAATGGCCGGAGACGAAATAGTATGTAAGAATGACAAGCTTTGATGCAAAATATTTATATATATATATATATGACATATAAACAAATCAAGAAACTTTTTAATAATTAAATTATCTATGGGAGACTGCACCATAATTTTCCCAAAATATAACGTGTGGAATGGGCACAATTGGATACAAAGGTAGTTTGATCTAAAACTGGTAAAACAGGCTAGCGATGTGGATAAGGCTGAAGTAGGCTGCACTTTGATTGGCTGGCAAAATGCCAACCTGCGTCCACCAGGGTGGGCTGACGGGTTGTTTGTATTTTTTAAAAAATAATTCTAAATTGTTTCCACACACTAGTAAATGATTTATGCATTTGTCTCCTTATCTAATGCAATAGCCACATATTTAAAAACTAATAGGTGTGGTCAAGTTAAAAAAAAATAAACTTCCTAATGCAAGGCTAATATGCCACTATTTATTATTTTTTTGGATACAATATTTATTATTGTTTAGATAAAAAGACTCTTATTATTGATATAAGTTGGAGTTTAAAGTTGAAAATGTTAAAATTAGATTTGGAATCTTAGACTTGAGTAGCAAATTGTCATAAGATAATATAAGGATTGATTTTAAAAAAACAAAAACAAAAAAAAAACAAAACAAAAGCGACCCAACCTGCCGACGACTCAAAGTGGTGAGGGCCGAAATATCCCGCACCTTGGCAGATCAGCATGAGCCCACCATCTTTGGCCCATCTTGTCGACTTAACTCATATTACTGGTTCTAATTGATCCTATACAATTGAAATTAAAAGACATGAATTGTATCAAATATGCATAATGGATTGCGCACAAAATGGATGGCAATTAGGAAATGCCTAAACTTTTTCTAATTATTTTAAAAAGAAATCACTACCCTCCATTATTGCCTTCTACTACAAAGGGGAGCCTAAGTTACTATTCACAGTTCACCCCCTAATAAATCATACGCCCCTTTGGGATTTAGCGAGCAATAATAAGGCTTCATTTGCCTCCTTTATCTGCATACAAGTCTTAGGTAATGGATCTTGTAATCTCTTGATTTTCTCTCTTGTTATTTGGGCCTTTGACGTTAAATCCTCCACTTCAGATATTTCTATTAGAAATGTAACAACCCCTTAAAAAGGAAGCTTATTGGAGTTGTAATCCAGCGGCTTATTGGAGTCTTACCTCCTATAGAAAACACAGGTAGTGATGTAATGATTTGGAATGCCTCTCCAGACGGATCATTCACCTTGAAAAGTGCTCATTATTTGATAGAGGAGTGTGACCCAGCCCTGTTCCACCCTACATATAAATTAATCTGGAAATGGAAAGGAGGGGAAAGAATTAGAATCTTCCTATGGCGGGTGTTTAATAATAGGCTGCCAATGAACCTATGGAGGGGCAAATGGTCGCAGGTTTCTCCTCTATGTACTTTTTGCAATGCGGAAGTAGAAGATACTCTTCATGTGTTGAGAGACTGTGCTTATGCTAAGTCTTTATGGTTAAAATTACTCAACCCCAGGTATATATCTGATTTTTTCAATGCACCTCTGCAAGACTTTGTTTCAGAAAATCTTAAGAAGCTGAGGGGGAAAAGTGTTAATGACCATTGGAACTTAATATGGGGTGTTTCTGTTTGGAAGCTTTGGACATGGAGAAATAACTTTATTTTCGAACCGAGAAAGGCTAAACCCCAAGATCCTGCGTGCTATATTATGACAAATTGGCGGCACTTTACTATGCTTGAACAGGAGAGCCATTATGATAATATATATGTTGACAGAGGACGCGTCTGGTCTCCACCGCCGAGTTGGGTCAAACTCAGTGTTGATGGGGCCATGATCTCAGCTTCCTCTAGAGCTTGATGTGGTGGCGCTATCAGAAATAAAGATGGTGCCTGGATTGTGGGGTTCTGCTACTAGATCGGCAAATGCAGTGCATTAGAGGCTGAGGAGTGGGCTTTGCTCAAAGGCTTAAATTTAGCGTGGGAATTTGGTTTCAAACAGGTGGTTCTAGAATCTGACGCATTGGCTTTAATTAAGAAGTTGGAGATGAAGGGAATGAACGACAGAGGCAGCTTGCTTTTTGTCAGAATTAGTGAAATGCTGAAATGGAAGTGGAAGGTTCTGATAAAGTATGTACCGAGAGAAAGCAACAGAGTGGCCGATGCTACGGCTAAGTTGGGGTTATCCCAATCTACTGTCTATGATACGTGTCCAAAGTCCTTGAGTGGCTTGGTGGAGTCTGAGTCCATTTGTACGTCTGCTGATCCGTAGTTTTTATTTTGGGCTTTAGCCCTCATTTGTACCAAAAACAAAACCCCTAAAAAAGGAAGCTAGTGCATTGGGTGCCCACAAAATTTTCGCTTCCTTTTGAAACTATTTCTAAAACAGCACCATAAGATATATTTGAGTAATCTTTATTACAAAACTTGTTTTCTAGAAAGATAAATCAATTTTCAAAGTTTAATGATTGCTTAGGAAAATGTTTCCAAGTCGAAGGGTAAAGTGTTAGATAAGAAGCAATTCAAGTTCAGCTTTAACATAAATTGAAGGTACGCTTTATTATAAGAGTACAAGGAGGGGATAATTTTAACATTTGTTTTTCCTTTAAAACCACATGCTATATACTTTAGTTATAATATGTAATAAGTTAAATATCACGTGGGTATATAATGAATGTATTATTGCAAACAACATCCGCCAGGTTCTATGGGCTTACTGAAATCATCATCAGACACAGATTTATTTCTCCATGTCCCTAAAAGCCAAGCAGCAATTCCCCAAATGAGTCTCCAATCATGATTTATTATATCAAGACCCAAGTCTTGAGACATGTTCAAATTCTTCCAGAGCTTTCTATGTTTAACTCGTCCTTTATTCCTGCATTGTGCAAGCATATGGGATTGTTTTCAATCACAAAATAAGCACTCTTAATAGAAGCAAGACGAGTTAAATCCCAGGTTCTGTTTTTAACCCGATCAGTCACCTTACTGTCATTTTCCTCACAAGACAATAATCTCTAGCATTTGTCTTTGATTGTAACATCTTGAAAGAGCTAAGTGAACTAATTCACCATTCCTCACATGCCATCTGCTTCCTTGGTTAATTATCTCTTTTTGCGGACAAATGAATCTCCACAATATATTTAGAGTTCCCTGCTGGGCATTAAGCAGATTCTGTTGGCTCCTAAGTCCTAATCATATACTTATGATGCGGCACCTTATTGTTGGCCCATTGTGCATTGGAGCCCACCACTACTTTCACCGAGCCAATTCAGCTCCAAAAGCCCAGTTGAGTGGAGCTAATCTCTTAAATCCTGAGCCGGCTCCATAATTCCGCGGAAGAGTATTAATTCTCTCCCATCTAATCGGATGAAAGCCATGCTGGAGATGATTCTTCCTCAAACAAAATTTTCGCTGAATTCTTTCTATTTCATTGCAAATACTCATCGGTAGCTTAGCAACTTGCAGAGGATATATTGGAACTGTACGTAAAACGGACTTGGCAGGAGTAATTCTTCCTATAGTTAAGAGGCAATTCGCCTTCCAAGCATCAACTTTAAATCTGACTCTGTCCACTATATATTGAAAGGTCTCTGTAGGTCTTCTATTTCTAGAGAGGGAAACCCAAGTACCTACCGATCTCTTTTGTAATTTTCATTCCAGTCAGTAAACTAATTTTCCTCCTTAGAGCCTCGGGAACTCTAGCGGAGAAGAATATGTGATAACTTGTTCATGCACAAGACAAACAAGTAGGGTGACATGGGGACTCTTTAGCAGAGTCCCCTCTTGGAAACAAAATAATTAGTAGGATGCCCATTCCAAACAACATTACAAGAGGGGGTAGAAACACACTGCATGATGAGATTTATGAAATTACACTCCATTCTTGCTCTGAGAGCACGCTCAGTAAGAACCTCCATTTGATTCTTGTCACAGAGCTTCTAGAGATTAATCTTTGGGGCATTAAAGCTCTCCTGCCTCTCGCTTACCTCTTAGTATGCATTATTAATGAATTAATGCCACTGAACTCTTATTATTCCGTGTTTTTATTTGGGGAAAATTTGGGCCGGTCTCTCTTTTATCCTAAGATTTGGATCAATGCAATGTCTAGTGAGAGAAAGCCAAACCAGATTTTTTTTTTTTTACATAAAAACATTTTGCTTTTTAAAGCCAAATAGAGCCGAATTCATCATATGGTTGATAATTTTTTTATTTTTAAAAGTAATATTAATTAATTATTAATTTTCCAAAAAAAGAACCTTTACCGATAAATTAAGAATTCCTGTTTTGAGCTAATTTGATTTTGATTGAGAATTGAGTTGAAAATAAATTTGAGTTCTTTTATAACAAAAAAAGAATTAAAGTTAAAATAGTAAAACATTTCAGTTTTCATTACAAAAAGATTCAATAAAATTAAAAATAAAAAAGCTTGAGTTTTAAGCCCATTTCACCCCGGGGGACCCCTTTAATGACAGCTGTTGCAACAAATTTTGAGTTGATGACATCTGTCTATTTCTCATTTTTAATTAAGCACTGATCTAAACATGTCAGAATTCTTAGCTGTCTATTACTTGTCATTTCAATTCAGCACCGACCCAAATGTGTTGTAATTATTTCTGTAATGAGCTAATATCTAACGATCGTGAGATCTCATTCTCAATATTCAACGGTTATAAGATTATCCCGTTAATTCTAAAGTGCTTCTAAAAAACTAGTAATATGGGATAGGCTTGCCAAAAATGGAGGACTCGGGTCGGCAAAATAACAACCCACCAAAATGTGGGTTATTTAAGCCGGTATCGCTTTGAGCCTGATGTGGGGTGCCCCTTTATTTTTTTAAATCAATCTTCATACATGGTTTTACTTCAATATAAACTATCTAGTATCTAGTCCAAGTCTAATTTTAACATTTCAGATTTTAAAGCCCAACTCTCATTCCCCCACCAATAATAATATAAAATAATAAAATTAAAAAAAATTAAAATTAAAATTTTAATAATAACAGAGAGAATTAATGCATATCTTCTTCTCAACATGTTATTTTTAGGAAAAATTATCACAGGTTCTAAGGAAGAAACTTTATTCATCTAAGGTTCTAGGAAATATCAAAATTACTAGCAAGTCCCAAGAAACCTTAGAATATTTTATTTTTAATTGTAAAATGACATCATTACCCTTTATATTCCTAATTCACATTTTCTCTGCTATTGCGATTAATAACCTTAGCGGCGACTATTAACAGCCCAATAAGAAGGTGTAGACAACTTAAGCAATATCCACTAATAACCTTTTCTTATAAAATCACATAACCTCCACATAAGAGTAAATTATAACCAAATAGTATAATACAACAACTTTAACACTGAAATGTGAAGCATTTCAAAGCCATTTAGAATTTTAACTAAACCCAATAGGATTATAATAAAATTTTAATGCAGAGATCCATTGACAACCTCAACAGTGAGTATTAATAATCCAAAGATAGTTATTGACAACCTAGGCACTATCACTAGCCATATATAGTAAGTTGTTGCATATCATTCAAGTATTAATTTCAATCAATTTTTAATAATTAAACACAGTATACATTTACAGAAAGAATTTGTGAATTCACAATAAAAATACGAGTTTTCATAACACCAAATCACTGTTTTTCTGGAGAAATAGAATTTGCAAATTCATAATACAATTCATGATAAAAACTAAAGGGCTTGCTCTCAACACTCAACGGTGTGAATCTAAAATCAACCCATTGTATATTTTTAGCTCAAATCTGAATAGTAAAAAAAAATTTTGCTGGTTCAAAATTTCGCCACAACCCAAACCGAACCCATAAATCTATAATAGAAGAAATGGAGATGGATTTTGCAGAACTATATGCGGAAATTTTTGAATGGAAAGACAATGAAAGAGGTCGTACACACAGAGAGAGTAGTACCGGGAAAACGGGGCGACCTGTCACGAGCTCGGGCTTAACCCGTTTAAGCCCGAGTTTCAAAAATGAAGTATTTTCTCAAGCCGGGCCCGTGGGCTTTTTGGCCAGTTTAACTAAAATGTATTTTTTATTATTTTTTTGCCTATTTTATCGAAATAATAAAAATGAAACAATAAAATTACTAATAAAAGATATAAATATAAATAAAAATAAGTCACAAACATAAACATCATTATATCAAAACATCTATCACAATGTAATAGAGTTTATTGAATGAACAAACTAAATAGAAGACAGACAAAAACAACTAAATAAGCACTAAGTTCAGTAAATAATTACAATGTGGATGATCTTGTTTAATTATAAATAATTAACAAAAAATTTTAACTAACAAATATAGTATACATAAAAATAATTGTTTGTCCTACTGACAAAAAAGAAAAGAGTCCATCATCCCTAGTTCTAAATTTGTTTCTAACTATAAAAATGATATAGATCTTTATTTTAATTCAAAAGATTATTTAACCAATTCTATTTCAAGTATAAAAATATGGAAGAATAATAAATAAAGATTGTAAAATAACACATATAGTATTTTAACAGGTTTTGACAACTTATAAATAATAATACATTTTTGTTAATATACCTAGGATTATGGTGATTTTTTTTTTTTTTTGTGAATGCCATTTGTGTGAGCACTTGTGGTAAGTAAAACTAAAAGTATGTTATGTGTAAAATGTTAGGGTTTTCCTTTTTAAGTTTAAAAAAATATAAAAATTTTAAAAGAATATTGGCAGGCTTAAACGGACTGGCCCGTTTATTTTTCAGCCTTACAGGGTTGGCCCTTTTAAGCCCGACTTTCCTTTCAAGGCTCCAAAATACAAGGACAGCCCTTGACTAAAACGGGCTTAAACGGGCCAGCCCGATGGGCTCGGCCCTTTTTTTGGGCTCAGAGAGAGAGACTACGGCGACAGCGGAGGCTCTTGTTACCAGAACAAGGTCGATGGCAAAGGCACTCCCTACCAAAATAGCAATGACGATGAACACTCTCCTTACTAGAATAGCGATGACGGCAAATCATCTCTCCGAATGCTGTAGTGAATTTTTCAGATGGTGAGAGAGAGAAAAGCTTGAGTTATTGATAGACGGAAGAGGTTCAGAGTTATAGTTTTGAGGGGTAACAATGTCTTTTCTCTTCTTGAATTAATTTCAGTTTGCTCCTTTAATCCTGTAATGATATTTCAAAATATTTTAGGGGCTATTTGAAATAAATTGTCTACTGCAGTCCTTCATTGAAATTTTCCCTTACTTATAAGAAAGAGAAGAGAGTAGAGAAGGGAAGGAGAAGGAAAGGCTAAGGGGGCAAAAAGGAAAGAAAGAGTCCAAAGGCTTTAGATACCATGCGGCTAGGAATATTTTGAGAATGGAAAATCTTATTTCTCATTGTATAATCCTCTAATTCTGTTTATAAGTCACTTTCAATATGTTTTACACAGACTAAAAAAAATCTAAATTTCATTAACTCTCATTTAAAATTCAATAACTTTTCAACTTTATTCTTGTTTAATATACATTATACCTAATTAAAAAAATCAACACAATAATAAATTAAGAATGAAATTATACATCTATATAAAAAATTTCTTTTAATGTCTCGTATAAATAGGATGAAAAAATATTTTTTCTCCTATTAATGCAATCAAAGGAGTAATAAATATTATGTACAAGAGAGATGCCTACTTTACATAACAGAAATCATAGCAAGCTATTAACTAAATAACAAGAGTGCTATTTAATCGTTGACATGCCCTTTCTGTGAATCCTGCTGCAAAGTCATTCGCGCGGTACGTCCGGTTGCCAAAACAAATCTCATGGTTTTTTTTTTTTTTTGACCGAATCTCATGTTCATGTGGTATAAAGTTTGGTTCCTTGGTTTTTGCATGAAATTTTATATTGAATATTTTTATTTTTTATTTATGAATTATTGAATTTTTAAATATTTTATTTTTTAATAATTAGAATTTTTTATAATAATTACAAAAGAAAATGTATAGTTTTTATAATTTGATTTTTTATAGGAAAAAAATTCTTACATTTAAACAAAATCCAATTTTAAAATAGGGAGAATTAGAGAGAGAGACCTGATATGGATAATATTTATTGAAAAGGATGGTAAAAACTATAATTGTTTATAAGGCCTAAATACTAAAATATACATTTAGAAATACTGTTTTGCTCTGAACTAGATCCCCTATATTCTCTCTCACCATATCCTATAATTATCCGTTTTTAAACGAAATAATAATAAATTATTCATATTAATTCAAACTAATTAGAATTACAAAGTCAAAACCAATTCTAAATAATCAAATTAAATTACTGACCAACACTAATTAATTTATTTTTCCATCATTGTTAATCAATAAAACTTTGTTTAAGCTTTCTGAATGATGAACTTGTCAAAGTTATAAAATTCAACCACATTTTTATTTATTTAGTTCATGCTCTTATTTTCTTTTGGTTTTTTTTTACCGACGTACTTTTATTTTATTTCAGGACGTTAATTATAAATTTATAAACCCAACCCTTAGAAATAAAATGAATCACATTAGTTAATAAAATTACAAATTTCAAATAAAAAGTAACATATAAAAGTCATTATATATAAAAGTAACTATAATAGTTTGAGTGCCAAAATGCAAATTTGATTCTACCTAAATATAAAGGATAAAATTGAAAGAGCTGTCTCTATTTAGACTTGATAAAAATTTGACCTAATAACACCAAATATCAAATATTGAATAAAAGAACTTTTTATTTGGTTCAATGTTTATTCTATTTTTACCCTCTATATATTTTCATAATAAATTCTCAACATTCAATTTTGTACATAAAAAGGCTTGAACTTGTATTATATTAACTATTAATGATAGGAAAAATTGGTAAAAAATCCCTATTTAGAAATTTAATTTGTTAAAAAGACATGAATTTAAGCAAGTACAACTATGATTCATGAGTGCAAGATATTTTCTACTATATATGACATACCATCAATGATGCGCAACAATCATCAATCTGAAAGTTATTTGCACACAGTAAAAGATATGTTGTACTTGCATATCATATTTGTATACTTTCAAATTTATATCTTTTTACCCAATTAAATTTTTGGGCAAAAAATTTTTTTATACCAATTTTATCTTGATGGAATCAAAGTCCAAGAAAAACATACATGACATGGCAACATTTACCACACGATATGAAGTGGTAACATTCATTACAAAAAATTGCTACAATATTTTTTATGCTTATAAGTTATGAATAAGTTATATATTATTTATTATTATAAAGTTTTTAAAATTTGTAATTGTATTATATAAGAGGATTCCATTTAATTCTAAATTGGGATTATAAGGCATGAAATAGAATAATAGTATGAAATAAACAAATAAATAACAATTAAACCTTATAGCTTTAATAGGCTCATTATTCCAAAAAGCCGAAAATTGTTTTGTTAATTAAAAAATGATAGACAAATAAATTAATTAGTGTTGATTGTTAAATTAATTTTATTAATTAGAATTGCTTCCTGACTTTGTAATTCCAATCAGTTTGAATTCTCCATTATTTCATTTAAAAATAGGATAATAATAGGATGTGGCAAGAGAGAATGTAGGAGATTCAGTTAGAAGCAAATTAGTATTTTTTTAAATTTATATTTTAGTAGTTGGTCTTTCTAAATAATTACAGTTTTTAAAATCCTTTCCGATAAGTATTATCCACAACAAGTCCCTCTCTCTAATTCTCCCTAAAAAAAATTAGATGGTATTAAAAGTAAAATAATCGTTGACAAAAAGAAAGTAAAATAATCAAAATAATTGGAGCAAAAGAAGATCATTTTTCTTGGTGATGAAAAGAACATCATTTTAAAATAACATATAAGGAGATCAAAAGAAGAAAAAGCGAAATCATATGGCAACAACTAACGCCACCCAATTTACGAGTGAAGTTAATTAATTAGGTGAATTTCAAATCCTAATAACCCCACCAAATTTTATTTCCGTCGTGCCGCAAAAAAAAAAAAAAAAAAAAAAAAGCCTTACACCAATGTAAGTAATTTCACATCAAATCAATAATTAGATTGTAAAAGCATAAGTCTGTGTGGTATGTTTACTGGGGAGAAAATGATGGAAAACTTGTTTAAGATGGTTTGGTCAAATACAAAATTTATGAAAGAAATGGCAATACGCCCGTGATCAAGGTGGATTGGGTGTTCACAAATTTTTAAAAACTTTTCATCACAAAACAAAGTGTAAATAAGTGTGTGTTTGAGCAAATCCAAGATCAAAACTTGTTTCACAGAATGCTTGAACAATTTTCACAATAAAATTAAAGAGTGTGAAAGAAGTTTGGATTTCCAGGAGGAATCCTTGAGGATGAAACAGTATACACTTAAAATTTAATTTAGAGAACAATAAAACAGAACACAATTTAAAGATGCTTTATTAGCTCTATCCTTTAGTAGAAAATAGTTAAAGCTCACATTATATTTCAGCAATTTTTAATCACTCAAGCTTTTTGAAGCAAGTTTGAGGTGTTTTACTTGCATATAGCAAATCAAAAAATATGGCTGTTAGAAATAAATTACTAGCCATTTATGATGGTTGAGACTTTTCTTAATCATTAGTACTACTTTCGATTCTTAATATAAGATTCAATTGACTTATTTAAAAAGATTAAGAAAGTTGATATGTTATCTTAAATATTTATATTTATCATTTTTTCATACTAATTTGCCACTTATATATATTGATATATAATATAATGGTACATGTAAGTGTTTTAGAGGGATCATGTAACCTATGTTATAATTAAATAATTTAGTAACTTTTTTAATTTCTTTAAATTAGTCAACTACATTTTATATTAAACATCAAAAATAGTATGTCAAGTGTGTATCTGATTTTTTTTTTTTGAGTATTAATAAAATGGACTCTCGTTTTGTCAAAAAAAAAAAGTGTGACTGTTAATGCATTAAAACTGAAACACAAAATGTTTCCTTTGTTAAACAATCAGTGGACACGATAGACAGGTAGTGTGATTGAGATGCTAATTAATATTGCTTCACAGAAGTAAAACTTATTGGTCTTGCATAAAACCCATTAACATGCTAAATAGCTTAGTTGATGCATTAGAAGAAAGAAAGATGATAGAAGAAATCAAGTTTCTAGAATTTAAATGAAAAGTTAAATAGAAGATTTGATGCGTCAAAATCAGTTTAAAGTTTTTTTTTTCTTTTTTTTTAACCTTGAAATCAGTTTAAAGTTAAAACCAAGTTGTTCAACAATCTCTTGTTAATGCATTAGCTAGTATTGGTTAACACGTTAAGCACACTGAAACACAAAATTTGGTTTTCACCACATGATCGATGACGCGTAAGGGATGGGGAGTTAATGTACATGTGTTAAATAGAAGTTCGCATAAACTTATACTCTTCCAATTCTTAATATAAGATATAATTAAGGAGTTGATGTTGGTAATATATGTAACACCTATTTCATATGTTTATTGATTTTTTTTATCAAATTAACCATATTGATATTTCCTAAAAAATAATCAAATAAGAAAGGGAATGAGAAAATTAAAAGATATTTAAGGTGTTTTAATAAAAATATATTATATTAACTAATTTAACTAACATCCTTAATTTACTTAAATTAGTTAATTAAGTCTTATATTGAAGATTGGAGGAGTATCTATTAATTAACGTGCGTGTTTAAATAGATGATAAAAAGTGAAAATCAAGTTGTTTAACACATGGTTAACACGCTAATCACAAGAGATTAATGCGTTAAAGTGAACACAGATACAACTCTTTAAATGAAAAGCTTTGAGGTTAACATGTTAGAAATTGATTTTGACACATTAAGGATAGAATAAATTGAAAAGCACGCAAGCTAAGCTGGATGTTCCCTCAATTATATGAGTTTTTCCTTTTCTTGTTGGATGATTTTCCTTTTTTGGGTTTTTCACATTAATTCTGAGCAATGGCTTTTAATTAGATGAACATTTGCGGTTAATTATTGCCCTCAAATATACCCGCAAAATGTTTGTTTTGATTCATGGCATAAACCCAGGCTTTATTGGACCCAAGAGGGTGAGAATAGATACCTAACCTTCTCAAAAAATGTGTGTGTGTGTCTGTTTTTTTTTTTGGGGGGGGGGGGATTTTGCCTATTAACAGATTTAAACTGATTAAAAAAGCTTTAAATTAAACATAAGGTAGGATCAAAGAAGAAATCTCTTGGCTACAAATTGTAGGATTAAAATTGATCAGAATCAAAATCTGAAACTGGAATACCTGAGACCCAAAAGAGAAAAGGAAAAAAAAAAAAAAACTGGTCTTTGGCCATAGCCTACAAGGTAGGATCGTGAAGAAGTCTCGTAGTTTAATTTCGTCCACGAGATCCATTAATTGGTCAAAACAAGACAGGTGGCTGTGTGTGTGAGAGAAAGAGAGGCTTCCTTGTGTATATATATGAACTCAATCTTCATGTTTTTCACAATCTCATCATTAACGTTTCTTAATCTTTCTTAATTCTTTCTCAAGCTCATATCACATAGTTCATACATTTTCTGGAGAAAATGGACTCCAACAAGGCAAGCTACAATGCCGGACAGGCCAAGGGTCAGGCTGAGGTAGCTTCATCCATTTTCGTTTTAATTTCTTTCCTAATAACTAATCTATGTATTACGTACCCTTCAATAAGGTTTTTCAGTTTTAATTAATTACGGTATTAATTAATAATTAATCATGTTTTGTGTGCGAATAATTTAAACGATGCAGGAAAAGGCAAGCAGCATGATGGATAAGGCTAGCAATGCAGCACAATCTGCAAAAGAATCCATGCAAGAGGTATTACATACTCTCTGGTTGAACTTAATCAATTATTTATATAATAAATATGTGTGTGATTTGGAATATATAGATAATAAGATTAATTTATATATATATATATATATATATATTATGATGGTGTGTTTGTGTATGTTATATAGGGAGGTCAACAATTACAGGCAAAGGCACAGGGAGCTGTTGATGCAGTGAAGGATGCAACTGGCACCAACAAGTGAAGAGCTAACATCATTAATGGATGAAATGGATGAATAATTAATGATGTTCTTTGTCTTTTGATTAATTGTTTTCCTTTAAACTCTTCTTCTTATACGCAACATCTTTTTTGATTACTTGTAATTTCGTTATTTTTTCTCATAATCATAATCAAATAGTCTTTATTTTAATTTTGAGTTGAATGACTAAAATGTCATATCCAAGATCCATTATAAGTACATGCGTATTGTTGTCAAACTTGTGATAATGCTTTTGCGTTTTTAACATTTAAAATCATGTTGAATTGTTCTTAAACTCGTGTTAATTATAAATTTGGTTGAATTCATGGGCCATAAGTAATTTTTATGATAATTGCAAGAATTGTTTCAATACATATGATTAATAAAAATATTTTAGGAAATACAATACCTATTTATTATAAATAATTAACTTAATTTATTTTTTAATATTTACAAAATAATTATCTAGCTCTTATATTTAGGATTGGAGATAGTATTAGATATAATTGGTTAACGCATTAAGCATGTTTTAATACTGTGCTTGTAAAATTGACAATTTTACATCAAATAAAAAAAACAACAAATTTTATGGAAAAGTGTCTTAAAAATTGCTCCATATAAATGACTAATATGTTTATATAATTTTGAAACATCACTTGCCTTTTAAAGGTATTTAAGAAAAATAGTAGAATATTTAATTTCCTTTTTTCATTTGTAAAAATAGTTTTAAATTAATGATGATAAAATGAATCATTTTAATTAATTTACCAATAACAAATAATTCCTCAATAAAAAAAAGTATAAGAAAGCATATAAAGAATAAAAAATTAGCATGAAATTTAAAAAGGCATTATATTGCCATCTTACAACTCTATTTCCTTTCTAATAATGCTTTGATTTCTCTCATATTCGAATATGAAGGGCAATCCTTCAAAATTCAAATGATGGAATAATAAAATTTACCCAATAAATATATATATATATATATATTGTTGTAACTCATATACTCCTCCGGTCCTCAATATAGGACCTAATTATAGTTGATTTGATCTTAAATATAAGACCTATTTTTTATATTTATCAGTTTTTTTCAAATCACCCTTATTGATACTCTCTCACTCATAATCAAGTATGAGAATGAGGGAGGATATAATGAAAATGATTAAGGTATTTTAAAAAAAACATATTATATTTATTATAGTTAACTAACTTACCTAACTTCTTTAATCTAATCAAATTAGTTAAATAGGTCTTGTATTAAAGATTAGAGTACCTATTATATTTTTTATAAAGAGTTTGAACTCACAATTTCACACCTAGAGTCTTAAGAAAAGCGCTCGAGGAGGAGAAATTTATCTCCCTGCTACGGAAAAAATTAATGTCAACTTTTATATCGCGACTCTTGGCATGAAACCAAACAGCATTGTTTTGCTAGTCAAATCACCAAATTCTTTTTAGTTAAAAAAAGGAAATAAACAAAAAACGTGTGTATGCAGGAATTAGAATTTTTACCCATAACCAAAATTCATTAGTGTATTTTATAATTATATAGTATATATAATAATAATTAAATATGCATTTTGACTAATAGAAAATTATCAGATCATTTAACAAAGGATAAATTATTAAAAGCAAAACACATATTCACGAATAATATCAAACCACATGTAAGTTTTGTTGTCGTAAAATGAATAAAGTTCATGGTTCCTAATTAAAAATAAATAACATTTATATTAAAAAAAATTAAAACACTACGTCTTTGGTAAAGGGCTAGTCACGGACGCTTTTCACTATGGTATGGATGTGGATAATCTTTTTTTTTAGCTGATGGATGTGGATAATCTAATAATAAAAAAAACTAACAACATGAACAATATTATTACTAAATACTCATTTGAAAATACATAATACTACCTCAAGTCCTTAATATAAAAACTAGTTAACTAATTTGAAATTAATAAAACTAATTAAGTTAGTTATTTGTAATAAATATGGGTTGTATTTTTTAAAATATCCTTATTGATTAAGTGTATTGGCTACAACTACTATTATTACAAGGACTATATTGGAAAAAATGAATAAATATAAGAGATAAAATATATTGGGGTTTTATATTTAAGAACAAAATAAAAGTTAAACAAACTATTATATCACGGACCGGACGTAGTATTATTCAGCATAAAATAATTCAAAATAAATTAAGAACGAAAAACTTAACTAATTATTGTATAATTATATATATAGCCAAGAATGAAATTTCTCCCAATCAGAAGTATAATATACAACGTAACAATACATTTAACACACAGTGGTTAGAGAGTGTGTGTAGAATGAGATAGAAGTTATTGAGTTCAAAACCTTCTTAATACGCGCACACACACCCAACACATGAACTATTTGTTATTTACACATAATTCTTACGAATATAATGCAAAATGTCACTTAAAATTAACTTGATATAGTTAAAATCACCGTCAAATCTAATTGGAATTTCCAAATTTATGAGCTAGTATTTCCAGTTTCTTTAGGTTTATTAGTTTTTTCCCCCGCATATTGATAGTTTAGCAGTTAGTTTTTTTCACAATCAGAAAATATTTTCTATTTAATCATGATACTTTTTAAAATATATTGAGTTTTATTCTTAGTGAAAGTATATTTTTTTCGAGCCAAAAAATATATTTTTTTCCTAATTAACTTTTAGATTTGCAACCAAAAGAATTTTCTAACAAATCCATTGCAACTTTTCTAACTTGGACATATTTCAATTTTCATAAAAATGAAAAACAAGAAAATATTATTATAGGCTTGGTTAAATTACCAAATATGGAGTGTGTGGTGGAGGCTATGCTACTAGCTAGCAATTATTAATTAATTAAGTAACTTCAAATGTTGTGGTCAAATTAAAGATAGATCATCTAAATTAATTACTTAATAGCTTTCCTAAAAATGAGCATCATCACAAATATGGCCTTAAAAGTAGATGACAATCCGCAATTAATGCTCCCATACATAATACACTCTCTATATAAATAATTGCCTCATCCTCAACATTCATATCACCATTCAAAGCTTAATCACTCTCTAATCTTCTAATTATCCTCTTCATATAATTCTTCTGTCTTCTCTTTTTTCAATATTTTACCAAACAAAATGGACTCCACTAACAAGATGAGCTACAACGCTGGCCAAGCCCAAGGCCAAGCTCAGGTATACGCATTGTTAATTTCTCTCCATTATGAGTAGTATGTTTATTAGGAAGAATTATCAAGAAATCCTAAAGAAGAAATTTAATTAAGGATAAGGAATTACTTTGAACCTATTATCATTTCTTATTCTGAAACTTATCATTACTTACTTTTTACTTGTGGGTAAACTTTAGGGTAATTAAATCCCATTCTTGAGACCTGATTATAATTCTTCTTTTTTTATCAATGATTAGTCTCCATGTGATCATCTGCCCAAAGGCATTAAGCACTTTCCTTAAATCTATCTTAGATATAAGATTGCGAGTTCGACTCTTTTATGAATATGATGAGTGCGCATGAGTTTCTTCCGATGGTGAAGGATGACAAAAAGAAAAGATCTGCGTGTGATCAATTTCATCAGTTAGATTATTATTAGTTACCAAAATTAAATCGTGGGTTATATTATGCAGGAAAAGGCTGGTTCCATGATGGAGAAGGCTAGCAATGCTGCTCAGTCGGCTAAGGAATCAATTCAAGAGGTTTATATCTAATCTCTGATTTCTTTTCTTTTCTTTTTGGGATTAACATATGACTTCTCAATTGTTTTTATAATATTATTAATCTCCTAATTAACACTTTCAATTAATTATGACTTAACGGTTTTTTTTCCCGTAAATATGAAGGCTGGTCAGCAGATGATGGCCAAGGCACAGGATGCGGCTGATGCAGTGAAGGATGCTACTGGGATGAACAAGAGCAACTAATTAATTATTTCATTAATTAGTTAATTAAAGAGGGATTAAAGTTAATTAATCCTCTTGATCAGTTTGGTTTTTCCTAATTTGTTTCTGATTTTGAGTTTCATAATATATAGGGCATTATATGTAATTTTGATGCTCTAGTTTTGTTTTTTCTTTTTAGTTTGTTTAGTACCTCTTCTTGTTTAGGAAGAGAGCTTCATATTATTAATTGGACTCATTTTTCCTCTTCAACTCTTCGTTTCTTTTATTTTTTCATTCTTATAATTAAAGTGAAATTAAATATATTTAGGGCTAATTTAGTTATTTAAGTATGAAATTAAATAATAAATATATGAATGTTATATATATATATATATATATAATTTTTTCGCCCTTTCTTTCGATTTTTTTTCGATGCCAAATTATATTTCCGAATTGCGAAAATTTATTAATAAAAAATATCTCAAACTCATAAAAAAATAAAATAAAATCTCCCATATGTGGAAAAGATCAAAGATAATACAAGCACATAAATAAACAACGAATATTTTCCAAAATTTTAAGAGAATCAAATTCAAAGAATTCTAAAATAAAAATATTTCATATATTTAGTTAAAATATATTTTTTCTCATAAATTATGTGAGAGTTTAGGTTTAAGATCTTAAGCTTGAGTTTATTATATTTAAATTAAAAATACGAAAGATACAAAAATAATTCCTACATCCAATTTACCGATCGAAGTTAAATTAAAATATTAAATATAAACAACAAAAAAATCATCAAATTCTATCATTTTCTTGTATAACTGAAATCAAATTTATCTATACTGTCATATCACTGACAAATGTTTTTTCTGTTTTGTGAAAAAGCTTGAATTAATGAGGATACAATTACGACAGGTTATTCCAGAGTTTGGATCTAACAAGTTCAGAAGTTTTTAATGCAACTGGAGATGATTAATTGAGTTTTTGAAAGACTCTTTTTATGTTAAAACTAGACGTATATCCTAATAATGTATTTTAATTTTCATGTATTTGTTTTTGGATTCTATGAAGTTGGGTTCAAATTTACCTTTGCTCAAATTAGAAAAAGAAACAATAAACCAACGTGATTGAGTCTAACAGGAGGATTACTCTATCACAGTGTGGTTAACCAAGATTCAAATCTTCGTTAAGAGAAGTATTCATATTTAGTACCTGACAGTAGTTCAAACATTAGATTCTATGAAGTTGGGTTCAAATTTAACTTTAATCAAATTAGAAAAAGAAACTACAAACCAACATAATTAAGTCTAACAAAAGGATTACTCTATTACACGGTGGTTAACCAAAGTTCAAATCTTCGTTAGGAGAGGTACTCATATTTAGTACCAAACATTACCTTGAGTGTAATTATCTCCAATTAAACACTATTCCATCTACTAAAACTTATCAATTGTGTTGGGTTTGAAGGGAGGGCCGGGGAGGGTTTTAATGTTACTTATTTGGTTTAATTAGAGAGGAAGGGAAGACATATATAATAATCTTTTGTTTGGCTCAAGAGGAAAAGAGAAGGGAGCTAATAACTAATTTACCATTAAATATATATATATAGTAGCTTATATTTTTTTTCCTTCTATGTTATATAGATTAATGCACCTTAATTGCCAATAAGCTATCGGTTAAGATAGTAAGTGGTCACACCTCCGTAAGAAGGAAAACATAAGTTTGAATAACGTAAAACATACTTATTGTGATGGATTTAACCATACCACTTTCAACTCAATATAAATTAGTCTTAAGTCCAAAGTGATTTGGAGAGATTCTAAGTTTATACTGAAAAATGCATCTTAATTTAAATCGTATAATTTATAAAAATTCACTCTCATTTCAACATAGTAATACATGCATTAAAAACTAATATAATGGATTGGAAAAATCACAAAAAAAGACTGCCAAAATTTTTTAAAAAATTACAAATAAGTACTTATAACAATATTAGTATGAGTTTTAACAACAACATTATAAGTTTTGATAACAATTTTTGTGAATGGATCCCTGTATATAATTTTTAAATTTCTAGAGTTGTTTTTTATGATTTTCCCTAATGGATTTTCCTTTATTTATAATTGATATAATACTATATTTTTAAAAAATCAATTTAACAAGTTTTATCGTAGAAGAGTAAAACATCCTTAACTTCACATCCATATATAATAAATTCATATCCATCATCTCCACGTTGAGCAGCATACATTAGTTTTAGTTATGTAAATGAAATACGACTTTCTTTTGTATCAAAATTATCCATCCACTCATCCAATACAGTAAAGTGTTACAAATATTTCCCAAATAATCATGTAAAAATTTTTAAAGACTGAGTTGAATTTTATCTGGTTTTAAGAAATAGAATATTAATTTTCTAAATTTTATATCTTATATTTTTGTTAAAGCATAGATATCCTCATATTAGAAGTTAAATTTGGTTATCTATAGAAATTTATCAATCACCAATCATTTTGCTTGGCGAAAAGTAATTCATATGTGTTATAGGCCCAATTATCCTTCGATGCGAAAGAGGAAGCTTGATTGGGCCCAATAGTCAATTTGGCCCACTATGAATCTTCATTTCAAAGGCAAAATTTAAAAAAAAAAAAAAAACTAAATCTTGCAAAATTGCAAAACCCTACTCATCCTCCACCTTGCCCCTTCTCATTTCGCTCTAATCCAGTACCTTCTCATTTCTTTCCGAAGTTTAGCCTCAAATCTTGATCTCACTGATGAAGAATCAATGGCGTGTTCTTCTTCTTCGCGCTCAGCATCGCGCTGGCATTTACGCTTCCAATCATTTCTCGCAACCTCAGTTTCAGGTACACCTCAATCCAAATTTACAGTCACTTCGATCTATCACTTCACTCCTGCATTCCCACTCTCTTCAAAACCAAGCTTCCTTACGCTCTACTGGTTTACTTGATTTCTTAAACCCCATAAACACCACCACTCGTTGTTTCTCTTCTGAGACTGCACTTGAGCAGAATGAATCGGATCACGTTGTTCTTGTTGCCGATATATTCTCGAAACCCAGGACCTGTGATGACATTAAGAAAGAAATTGAATTGAATAATATTGCGATTAACCATGATATGGTGCTTAAGCTTTTATGGAAGCTAGGTTCTAGCCCTGACGTTGCTAGGAGGCTTTTTGACTGGGTTTTGGAGAGTGATTGTGAGAGGTTGAGCTCGAAATCCTATAACATGATGTTATCTATTTTGGGAACCAATGGTCTCGTCAATGAGTTCTGGGACATGGTAGCTGTTATGAAGAAAAAGGGTTATGGGGTATCAAAAGGTGTACGCGATAAAGTCTTGAAAAGCTTTGAAGAGAGTGGAAGGAATGGTGATATTGAGAAGTTGAAAGCTTTGTTTGCGTCAGGTTCTATTGATAATTCAGCTGAGAAGATGTGCTCAAAGATCAGTAAAATTGTGAGGCATGACGTCTGGAGTGATGACGTTGAAAAGAACATCTTGGACTTGAGTATTGCGTTCTCTAGTGATATGATTACTTCAATTTTGGATAATCTTGGTACTGATCCAAATAAAGCGCTGATATTTTTCTTGTGGCTAGAGGAGAGTGGGCAGTTTAAACATGATGGCTGCACCTATAATGCGATGGCCAGGGTGCTAGGAAGGGAAGATTCAATTGATAGGTTTTGGAAACTCGTTCATGAAATGAGGAACAAAGGGCATGAAATGCAATCAGAAACATATGTTAAGGTTTTAGGACGGTTTTGTAAACGGAAGATGATTAAGGATGCTGTTGAACTGTATGAATTTGCTATGGCTGGGGCACATAAACCTTCACCCCAATGCTGTACCTTTCTGTTGAAGAAAATTGCGGTCAGTAAGCAGTTTGATATGACTTTGCTTTCGAGGGTTGTGAAGGTTTTTACTGGAAGTGGGAATGTGTTGACAAGTTCTACTGTTGATTCTGTGTTGAAGTCTTTGACTACTGTTGGCAGGTCTTGGGAGTGCAACAAGGTTTTGAAAGCACTGGAGGATGGTGGGGTCGCGGCTACTGGTGATATACAGAGTAAAATTGCTTTTCTGCTTAGTGCTTCTGGTAACGAGGAAGAAGCTTCAGAATTTATCAATAACATTGAAGCGTCTGGGTCTAATCTGGATCACAAGGCATGGGAATCCTTAATTGAGGGGCACTGTCGTGCTGGGAACCTTGATAAAGCTTATCATTCTTTTCAAAAGATGGTTGAGAAAGAAGGTGTCACTTCTGCAAACCATGGTTTCGATTTGTTAATGAATGCATATTGCCAAGAGAACAGGGCTATTGATGCATGCAAGATCCTCATCCAATTGGTGAGGGAACAACAGTTAGAGCCCTGGCATTCTACCTACAAGTCTCTAATAACGAAGCTACTGGTTCAGGGAGGATTTTCGGATGCCATAAACATTTTGGGTTTAATGAGAAGTCATGGTTTCCCACCTTTTATTGATCCATTTATTGAACATGTATCAAAGGGTGGAACCGGAACTGATGCTGTTATGTTTCTCAGGGGGATGACTTCCAAGAGGTTTCCATCTACATCGGTTTTTCTCCGTATGTTTGATGCCTTTTCCAAGCAAGGAAAGCACGACGAAGCTCACAACCTCCTCTCCAAATGTCCACGCTACATTCGTAACAATGCTGATGTCTTGAATTTCTTTTGTTCCATGAAGCCTAAAGAAGGTAACACTTCTGGTATATTGGCTTCTTAAGCCTGTAGGGATGTATCTCATATTGTACCCTTTTGGAGAAGGCAATTGGAAAAATTTTGAGTATTTATTCTTTAGCCCTTGATCTGAAATCATTGATTTGTGGGATTTAGATATAACAAATAACCAAAAGTTCTCACATTACTAGGCTTCCCTCTGCAATTTGTATTTCATCTGTATTACGTCATAATTCCATCATCTTGAGGGCATTTTTTTTTCATCTTTGCTTATTGAGATATACTATATCTGGAGCTTTTAATCTATCAGGTTGAGTTTCATTATCTTCTATCCCTTCTTTGCTTCATTGTGTTCTCAAAAATCCTATGTCTCTTCTTGGCCTTCGCAAACATGATTTTCTCACCTGTTTGGGTAACTTGAGAACTCTTAAAGGAAAATATTACATAAGTTGATGTCATGCATAATAAATGGGCTAACTTATTTTATTTTATTTTTGTTTTATGTCTTGTACGATGAGTTGATGGAGTTGCCAAGCGTAGAAGTACTACTATTACATCGAAAAGTTTTAGAAAATTAAGAAGACGGTTTATGGAAATATAAAATGGAAGAGTTTTGTATAATGAATGGTGTCATAAAGCAAGTTTTGCTAAAAGGTTTATATAGGTTTCTTTCCCCCCTGTTATTGTTAATAAAAGGTTTACATATGTATATGTATTTGATATTGTCAACATTTTTATACTGGTTCTGACAAGGATGATATCATTTTATGACAATTTTTATTTGTCGAGTGAAATATGAATTACTTAAATACCAAAAAAAAAAAAAAGAAATAATAATGCACCCAGCGCTCAGAATGGTTTAAACGAACATTGTTGTAAAATAACAACGGTTCAAAAAGCATATTTATCTTTTGGACGGTGGGGGGCCTGGGAGGGGGCCCCGGGCTCCGGGTCTCGTGGATGGGCTTGATTAGACCCAATCAACAAAGTTAAAAAACAGAATGGCCTGCTAAAGATGTGGTTCCTCCAGGCTAAGATCTTGCTTAATTTATAGCCAGTGCAAGATCAAGTTTTCTTTGTCCTTAACTAATTTTGTCTCTTATGGAAAAGAACGGAAGGAGTAGTTGTCAAGTGATGAAGGCAAGATTTTTCCTAATGACTGGTTATCAGTCATAACAAAATAGGTAGTTATGGTTTGAGTCTTGGATATGCAACTAGGTTGATTTGATTAATTAAAGTTGAAAAAAAATAGTTTTTTTTATTCTTATAATTTTGACTCAATGATAAATCAGTTCTTAAACATCAATTGCATGACTTGGGATGATCTATTTTCTTATTAGTGCTTTGGTGTTCAAAATGAAAAAAAAAAAATTTGGGGGGGGGGGGAGAGATGGCTGAACAAGAAGTAGACGTAAGAAATGCGTACATGAGAAAAAGCCAAACTCAAGTATTAATTAAAACAAAGTCCAAAAACATCTTAAAACATAATAGAAGTGACAGTAATAATTTAACTATATTTTACATGCTTAGTTGGTTTCACTACTAAACAAAAAATAGCTTGGAATTATCATGTGGTCTTTTTGCTTTTGGACGTAATGGATACAGACATCGATGCACCGAGAACCCAACTTGGTCTTTCATTGTTAAAAACATTTGTTCTTTCTGTGAGATAATAATCAGGAAAAATTGGTCAAGGGCCCCATATTAAAAAATTAATTGCTTAAAGGTGCTTAAGAAAATTGGTCAAGGGCCCCATACTAAAAAAATTAATTGCTTAAAGGTGCTTAAGATTCCAGGCTCTTAAACAGATGCAACTTTTTCACTTGCATTGAACATATCTTCAGTTATTTGAAAATGTCTTCCGTTTTGCATATAATGGAAGCCTTGAAGATAAGCTGTACGTAGCTGGAGAAAAGTTGCACTTGCTAAAGATATGATGCACCTAAGTCCCTAAACAAATTTTAGGTACCTTGTTAATAACAATGCTCAACAATATATGTATATATATATATATATATATATATATATATTGATATATATGTGCTTCACCATTTTGAAGCCCATTCTTGGGGCTGAGTGGGAGGTGAAGGAGACTTGTCAATGAACAAGAGTAACGAGGAATTTAATTATTACATAAAAACATATATATACAGATATAATTGAGTTATATATATAGATAGAAATCTATCTCTGGAAATTCTTGGCAATATTCCTGAACATTATATGATGTTACATCAAAATAATGTGTGTCGTGAGTTATATAAATCACAGGTGGTGGAAGAGCTGGTTGGAGGCTTGTGCAGAAGTAGGGACCTCTGGTTTTAAGCAGAAAGGAAATATGAAGGACAGGCTAAGTTCTTACACATAATGAGACAAATATGTATGAGCTAGCAATCATCTCGTGATGATTAATTAGGGACTACATTAGATTTGATTGGCATCTCTGTTTTTGGCTTAATATCCAAACGCAAAAGTACAACAATGCCATAAATATTACTGAGGGCCATTTTTTTTGTTTTATATAATAAATACTCCTCCGGTCCTTAATATAGGACTCAATTCTTGAGTTGGTTTTAGTCTTAAATATAAGACTCATTTCTTATATTTATTAATTTTCTCTAAATTA
>NW_021637555.1:0-20395 GCF_004799145.2 Neltuma alba | reverse complement strand
AGAAGAAAAATCCCGGGCTTAGAAGTGGGACGAAGTTTTAATTTATACTCCTCTAGTCTTATTATAAGACACTTTCAGTATGTTTTCACACAAACTAAGGAAAATCTTAAACTTCATTAACTCTTACTTAAAATTTAATAACTTTCCAACTTTATCCCTATTTATATATTTGGAAGACAAAACCCAGCCCAATAAGCTGTGTTTTATTTATTTATTAAGTCCATTCTTTGTATTCAGTTTATCAGTCTGATTAGATTTATCAGATAGATTAGGATAGATCTCTTTGATTTAGTTATTTATCCTAGATTTAGGTATCTTAGCAAGTTATATAATGTACTTTACTGCTTCAGTAATCATATACCGATTAAACAATTGCTCTCCTCTCTCATGGTATCAGAGCTGGCGACCGAGAGAGAGAGTGAAAGTCGCGGCTTTGACCGCGACTAGGACCATCGGAGAGAGAGTGAAAGTCGCGTCCTTATTCGCGACTAGGACCAGGAAATAGGTTGCAGGAAGATCGACAACAGAAGCATTTGAAGTTGGCGACTGAAGACCGAGGGAGCACGACTGGGTTGAGCGACTGAAGACCCAGTACCCAGTGATCGCGTCTGAAGACCGAGTGAGCACGTCTGGGTTGAGCGACTGAAGACCCAGTGATCGCGTCTGAATTGGCGAACGCCAAACAACGAGAAATCTGATCGCATTTGAGTGAGCGACTGAGACCGAGTTGAACAAAGGCACGATCATATCCGTGCTACCTGGTGAACCCGACTTGAACCCGACTTGAACCCGACTGAGACCGAGTTGCACAAAGGCACGATCATATTCGTGCTACCTGGTGAACCCGACGTAAACGAGATGGAATCTGGAGAATTTCTACCTCTGTTTGGCACAATGAGGCGTCCTTCATCAGCGTTTACAGCAGGTACAGCACCATCATCTTCTTCTTCTGCATTGGGTTCTTCTGCATCGGGCACGGGTTCTTCTCCTTCAATGGGAATAGAATCTGGATTGACCACCGAGACGCTCAGATGTTGGTCGCTCACAAGTTGAATGGAAGTAATTATTTACAGTGGTCTCAAAGTGTTCTGATGTACTTACGAGGCAGAAGAAAAGAAAAATACATAACTGGGGAGGCCCCACAACCAAGTCCTGATGACTCAAAGTATGATACTTGGTTTGCTGAAAATAATCTGGTGATGACCTGGTTATGTAACTCCATGACAGTAGATATTAGTGAAGGCTATCTGCTTGCTAAGACGGCAAAGGAGATATGGGATGCTGCCAAAAGAACATACTCAGCTATGGAGAATACTGCTGCTCTGTTTCAAATCAAAAAGGCACAGAGAGAGATGAAACAAGGAAGCATGACAGTGACACAATATTATACTGCTCTCACACGCTTGTGGCAGCAGTTGGACATGTTTGATGTCCATGAATGGAAGTGCAGCAGTGATGCCCAACTATATAGGGAACTGGTTGAAAAAGAACGAACCTATGAGTTCTTACTTGGTCTCATTGACATGTTTGATGACGTAAGGGGAAGAATTATGGGAATGAAGCCACTGCCATCGCTGTTCGAAGCTTTCAATATGGTCATATGTGAAGAAAGCAGAAAACGACTCACCCTGAGTGTATCTGCACCCTCTGAGAGTTCAGCGTTAGTAGTACATGGTAACAATGGATCAGATCAGAGAGGAAAGAGAACTCCAAAGGATGGTGTGACCATTGCAACAAAAATGGTCATACTAGGGATATATGCTGGAAATTACACGGCAAACCAGCAAATCTGAAACAAAAACGAAGACCAGAGAATAGGGGGTATGCTGTGGTGACCAACGAGAATGAGGAGAATGGAGAAACTCTTAGCCGAGAAGAACTACAAGTACTCAGACGAATTCTTGAGAAGCATAATAACTCTACCTCTACCCCTAAAGCAAATCTGGTGAAGTCAGGTAATTCTATTATAGCCCTAAATGCCTTGGCAACCAGTGATAATACTTGGATTGTTAACTCGGGAGCTACAGATCATATGACGAGTAATAAAGCTTTGTTCAAATTATAAAGTATTGTCGTGATGAGAACCTTAAAGTGAAAGTTGCTAATGGAATCTTCTCCAAAGTTTGTGGTGTTGGAACTGTCAAGATTTCTGATAACTTATAATTACAAAATGTTTTATTTGTCCCAGCACTTGCATGTAATTTGCTATCAGTGAGTAAAATAACTAAAAATCATCACTGTCAAGTGTTTTTTGATGATACCGGGTGTGTTTTTCAGGATTTGACAATGAGGAGGAGGATTGGCATTGCTAAAGAATGGGACGGACTCTATTATCTTGAAGGCTCAAGGATCACCAATAAACATGTGGGCAAGGCTTTGTTTAGTTCAAATTCTTCAAATAAGGATGTATTATTATGGCACTCTAGGATAGGCCATCCCAGTGTTGACTATATGAAACACTTATTTCTAGATTTATTAAATAAAAGTTCAGTTCCTTTTCTTTGTGAAACTTGCCAGTTTGCAAAACAAACTAGAACTTCCTATCCCAAACAACCTTACAAACCAACCGCACCCTTTACCTTAATACATAGTGATATTTGGGGACCTGCAAGAGTTAAATCAACCTCTAACGCTAGGTGGTTTGTGACCTTTATTGATGACCATACTCGAGTAACTTGGATATACTTGATGAAAGAAAGATCGAAAATTTTTAACATTTTTAGAAGTTTCCACACATTTGTGAAAACTCAATTCCAAGGGACAATCAAGATATTAAGAAGTGACAATGCAAGAGAGTACCTCAGCACAACCTTAAAGGAATTTCTTGACCAACAAGGAATCCACCACCAAACCTCGTGTGCATACACCCCGCAACAAAATGGGGTAGCTGAACGGAAAAACCGACACCTCCTAGAAGTCACCCGAGCCATTATGATTGCCAGGAATGTTCCAAACCTATTTTGGGGAGAAGCTATTCTCACATCAGCCTACCTAATCAATAGAATGCCCACAAAAGTACTCAACTATCAAACCCCCATTCAAAAACTTCTTGAAACCTACCCAGATTCACCCCTAGTCTCAAACATTCCATTGAAAGTATTTGGATGTGTAGTATATATACATCAAGATGATAGCAACAAACTTGAACCAAGAGCTTTAAAATGTATCTTTCTTGGGTATTCTCCTACCCAGAAAGGTTATAAGTGTTATTGTCCCACAACCAGAAGAGTTTATGTTACTAAGGATGCCGTATTTTCCGAAAAAGATGCATACTATCCCAAATTACCCATTCAGGGGGAGAATTATGACACTGAAGAATGGCTAACTTTGAATGTCCCTGCTCAAATAATCCTAAACATCCCTGAACCAAACCCATAAGCTTCTGAAAATCTAGCTTCCTCTATTCAACCTGAACCTGAAGATCCAAACCCACAAGCTTCTGAAAACCTAACTTCCTCTATTCAACCCGAACCTAAAGATCCAAACCCACAAGCTTCCTCTACTCAACAAAATCACAGCCATCTGGAAAATAGTGTTGAGGTGAATACAGGGATGGACCAGGAAGGTAGTACTGAAACTGATGATGAAGAAGAACAACTCGCAGAAGAGCAGCAAAATAATAGAGTCTCTCACATTCCGAGGCATAACCAAATCTCCAATTCAATGTTAGATCCTGAAGAACTTGGGTGGCCAATTGCTCTCAGAAAAGGGGTAAGATCCTGTACTCAGCATCCCATCAGTCGATTTGTTTCTTATGATAAATTATCTTCTAGAATGCAGACATTTGTAGCAAACTTATCCAGTGAGAGAGTACCTAATACGTTTCAAGAGGCTATTGGTAACTCTAATCAGAAACATGCTATCAATGAAGAGTTGGAAGCATTGAAACAGAATGAAACATGGGAAATTACCGATTTACCCACAGGAAAGAAGACCATGGGGTGTCAGTGGGTTTTCACAATCAAGTACAATCTAGATGGAAGCATAAACAAATATAAAGCAAGACTTGTAGCTCGAGGATATACACAAACATATGGAGTTGACTATCAAGAAACCTTTGCCCCGGTAACTAAGCTCAACACCATTAAGGTTCTTTTATCAGTAGCAGCCAATCTAGACTGGTCACTTTATCAGCTAGATGTGAAAAATGCTTTTCTGAATGGGGATCTTAAGGAAGAAGTATATATGGAGATACCTGCTGGCTTGAAGAATTCAACAAATTGCTCAAAGGTTTGTAAACTCCAGAAATCATTATATGGGTTGAAACAATCCCCTAGAGCTTGGTTTGGAAGATTCTCGATGACCATGAAAAAAATGGGATACTCACAAGGGCACTCAGATTACACACTCTTCATAAAGCATGTTGGTGATCAAATAACCATCCTGATAGTGTATGTAGACGATATTGTGATTACAGGAAATGATGAAGGTGCCGTAAGAAGGTTAAAGAGATTATTGGCAGCTGAGTTCGAGATGAAAGATCTGGGACAGATGAGGTATTTCCTTGGGATGGAAATTAGTAGAACCAAACAAGGAATAAATGTCTCTCAGAGAAAATATACATTGGATTTGTTGCAAGAAACTGGTATGCTTGGAGCCAAACCTGCAGAAACCCCCATGGAAACTGACTGCAATTTAGAATACAAGAAGGATGGAGTACCAGTTAACACCGGAAGATACCAACGATTGGTAGGAAAACTTATCTATCTAGCTCATACAAGACCAGATATAAGCTACGCCGTGGGAGTTGTAAGTCAGTTTATGAATCAACCGCAAGAACAACATATGGAAGCGGTATATAGAATTCTGAAATATTTGCAGATGAATCCAAGAAAGGGGTTATTCTTCAGGAAAGGAGAAGCTAGAGGAATAGAGATTTACACAGATGCAGATCATGGGCGGTCCTTGCTAGATAGGAGGTCCACTACTGGATACATCACTTACTTATGGGGAAATCTGGTTACCTGGAGAAGTAAGAAGCAACCAGTGGTTTCCAGAAGCAGTGCCGAAGCAGAACTAAGGGCACTAGCCCTTGGGGTCTGCGAAGGAATCTGGATAATTAGAGTTCTAAAAGAACTTAGACTAATGCATACTAGGCCAATAAAACTTTGGTGTGATAGTAAATCAGCCGTGGAAATGGCCCTAAATCCTGTGCATCATGACAGGACAAAGCATGTTGAAATTGACAGACACTTCATAAGAGAAAAGATTGAAGGTGGTATCATTGACTTATCTTACATCCGAACCAAAAATCAAGTGGCAGATTTGTTTACTAAACCATTGCCCAGAGACTCATTTGAAGGACTAAGGAGCAAGCTGGGAATGATTGACATCTATTTACCAGCTTGAGGGGAAGTGTTGGAAGACAAAACCCAAGCCCAATAAGCTGTGTTTTATTTATTTATTAAGTCCATTCTTTGTATTCAGTTTATCAGTCTAATTAGATTTATCAGATAGATTAGGATAGATCTCTTTGATTTAGTTATTTATCCTAGATTTAGGTATCTTAGCAAGTTATATAATGTACTTTACTGCTTCAGTAATCATATACCGATTAAAACAATTGCTCTCTTCTCTCAATATACATTATACCCCATATAAATAAAGTCAATACAATAATAAATAAGAGGTAAAATTGTACATCCATACAAAAAATTTCTCTCAATGTCCTATAAATAGGACAAAAAAAATCTTCTATCTCTGCCTTATAAATAGGACTAGAGGAGTATATCACAGAGGAACAATTATTGGATATGACAGGAAGTGACATCAAAGAATTCTATGGGATGAGGTGATCTCAACATAGACTGAATGTCTTATTCTAAATAAAACCTCGTTTAATTTGTCCTCAGAACAAGAATCATTGCATTATTTGTATGAACCTTCAATGCATTTTGAAATCCGGTTTTGTCTTGCAATGCTTCTATAAGCTGTAAGATCTCATAACACTCTGGTTGGTTTATGCTAAAATTGACAATAGAAACAAAAATTGAAGTAGGAATTCTCATGCGCTGCACGAGATATCAATAATATAAAAGAAAGTTCTTCATAAAAATTTTCTAAATTAAAAAATAATTAATCATCTACTTGTTATGACCATAAATTATCATTCTTACAATATACTACAGCAATTCAAGGTTCAAAAATATGCTCACTTGGATCCAATTCTATTGCTATATTTCCAAAGGCCTCATATTGTTTGTAACAAATGTTCTAAGCTCTATTCCATGCAGCAGACACAAAAATTTAATACAGAATCTTCTTGAAATATGGAAACTTGAATTCCTAATGAATTTGAGCTATATGTATCCCTAAGCTATGCGAGGTTTCAAAAAATTGGCAATTTTTTCAAAAAGCCACGCGTGCAATTTTTAGCGATCATAGGATATGGAAGGAAACTCAAGTCATATTTGCATGTCAAATTCAAGTCTTGTAAATTGTAATCAATCTCAATTTTCCCACATTTGCATACGAGCATCCAAATGAAGCATTGAATGATGCAATGACCATCAAACGAGTCACATATGCAATTTCTAAAGATTACAAGACATTCAAGAATCCTTAAGGCAACTTCACATGTTAAGCTCAAATCTTTGAATCAGTCCCAATTTTTTCACAGGTGTGTACAAAAAACCAAATCAAGCACCGAATGATGCAGTGATCAAGATCGTCAATCTTTACAAGTGCATAGACAAGAAATTAGATAAAGGAAAAATATATAACATATATGTAGAGAGGCTACAAAGAAGCAAAGAAATAGGGAGTTTGGGCTAAAGAGCAATAGTGTACACCTATATGCAATTTTGAGCTCAAGACATCTTTGCATGTCAAGTCCAAGACTCAACCAATCTCAATTTTCCCACAACAACACACAGGCACCGAAATTATGCATCAAAAGATGGAGTGATAGTCAGATAAGCCACATATGCAATTTTGGAGGATCACAATGCATGCAAGCTTCACTAAGGCAGCATTACATGTCAAGCTCAATCCTCTAGTTCAATCTCAATTTTCCCATATTCGTAAATAGGCAAACACCAAATGATGCAATGATCATCATTATTTGCAAGTGCACATACATAACTAAATTGCCCAAGGAAAAAACATGCATATTTGTAATAGGGCTATAAAGCAGCAAAGACATGGAGAGTCTAAGCTGACGATCAGAAGTTGACCCCTACAATTATATTTATGCGTATTAAGATTATGCATCAAATGAAACAAACTTCACTAAGCTTTGTAATAGCGCATTGCATATAGAAGTCCAAAAGGCCATACAAGGACATCTTTTTAGTTTAAAAAATTGTCACCTTTGTGATAAATCACATGCAATTTCGAAGAATCACAAGAAACGGAAGGAAACTTAAGACATCTTTGCATGTCAAGTTCAAACCTCACAACCAATCTCAACTTTCCAACATATGTACATGGGTATCCAAATGAAGCATCAAAAGATGCAATGCTCATCAAACAAGCCATACATGCCAGTTCAAGGGATAAGCATGCAAGAATGATTAACAAATTCTTGGATGTCAAGCTCAAGCACTGAATCTAAATTTTCTCACATTAATAAATAAGTACCAAAATCAAGAATTAAGTAATGAGCTGAAAACCAAAGCAAGGACATTTTCTTATTCAAAAAAGTCATTTTTCTGATAAGCTACATATGCAATTTCGAAGGATCACAAAAATGTAAGGAAACTGAAGACATCTCTGCATGTCAAGTCCAAGCCTTAGAACCAATCTCAATTTTTCACATCAATAATAGGCATCAAAATTATGCATCAAAAGATGCAATGAGCATCAAATAAACCTCATATGTAATTTTAGAGGATCACAATTCACAACGCATGCAAAATTCATTAAGGTACTTTCACATGTCAAGTTCACGCCCCTTATTTAATCTCAGTTTTGCCCACATTCACAAATAGGCAAGCATCAAATGATGCAATCCCCACTTTCCCACATCCGTAAATAAGCAAGCATCAAATGATGCAATGATCATTTTCCCACATCCGTAAATAGTTAGGCATCAAATGATGCAGTGATCATTTTCCCACATCTGTAAATAGCCAAGCATCAAATGATGCAATGATCATTTTCCCACATCCGTAACTAGCCAAGCATCAAATGATGCAATGATCATTTTCCCACATCCGTAACTAGCCAAGCATCAAATGTGTTAGAAACAATCTCACCCAAGAAGGGGGTGAATTGGGTGAGTTACAAAAATTTAAAATTAAAAGCGTGCAAGTATTGAATGAAACAGAGAGTCAGAGTAAGGAAAATTTTAACCGCAGAGAGGAGACACAAGATTTATACTGGTTCGGTCTAAACCACGTGACCTACTTCCAGTCCCCAGAACACCTCTGAGTATTTCACTATTTTCCAAGATCGACAGGGCTCTTGGTGCCTCGTTACAGTAATTGAATCGCTCAATCACTCCCCCTTACTCCCGTAAGGATACAACCCCTCTCAAGAGTCCACACTCTTGAGTGTCTCTCAAGTTTTTAATAAACGTAGTGAATGGCTCTCTTACAGAGTGAATTCAATGATAAACACTGATGCTCAGTAGTAATGTGAAAAACAGAGTATTGAATGCGTAACTGAATAATCGCAGGTGGTAGTTCAGGTATTCAATCTCTTCATTAATGCCTCTTCGCGCCTTTTATAGTTGATATCGTTAAATAGCCGTTAGACGGAAGGGCTTCTAGCCGTTGTGACTTCGTTTGCGTGTTTCACTGGTTTTAACGGCTCCGCCATTAATGCGTCTGAGTTTCTGACACTGTAGGTCGCAGTCTACGTAATCCCGTTGAAGAGCCGTTGCACTCGTTTTCATTAATCTGCATATTTCAAACTTAGAACAAATGAGAGTTTTGTGGTGAGTGCTTTAATCTTGAATACAGAAAGAAAGCTAATCTATCATTCAAGGATTTGTGACGAAATCATTTATCAGTAAGAAGAACAAAATGTCATTCTGGTTTAGTTTGATCGAAAAAGTGATCGATTACTTGATGATAGATCAAGTTATCGATAACCAGAATGAAGACTTTTCGAAGTAGATCACTAAAATTATCGATCAAGTGTTGGATCATTGACTTTAAGAATTATCATAGGAAGAGGAAATCATTGCATGATCGAACAAGTGATCGAACATATAATTGATCGAACAGATTATCGATAATTTAAATGTTATTGAAATGAAGCTTCAGTCATTGATGATCGAACATCTTATCGATAAATGTATGATGGATAATATTATCGATAAAACATGGTTATGTAAATAATCAAAGAAAGACACAGGCTATTTGAAATGATCGAACAGTTGATCGATCATTAACTATTCGAACAAGTGATCGATAATAGTGAAGAAAGAAGTTTAATCCTGTAAGGTAAAGGAAATGATTATCGATCACGTTTTGTGAAAACATGAATTCCGGGGAATTGAATGATCGATCATATTATCGAAAAACCAGTGATCGATAACTTGATCGAAAATTGGTTCACCATAACTTAATGCGAATATGTCAATTCTCAGACTCTTTATCGATCACGTTATGTGAAAACTTCTTTAAGCAAACAAGTTAAAGTTATCGATAATGTTATCGATAATTTAGCTGTAGCAAAACTGAGTAAGAGTAGATAAGGACATTGATTTTTCGATCATGTGATCGATAATTTTGTGATCAATAAAATTATCGATCTATCAGTGAATTTGATCACCTGCATTCAGAGAGTTAGAGCATAAAGTTCGAGTACGTAATCGATAAACAAATGATCGAAAATATGATCGATAAACTTGTAACAGAACTAATGTGCAGAACAAGTAGAGAGTGTTACCTTTTATCGAAGTCGTTATTGATGACTGATTTATCGATAACTTGATCGATAAATACACTTCAGATTTGGGTCTCTTATCAGTAACTCGATTGTTTACCTGATATTATCGATCAGTTATCGATAATTTCCCATACTCTTATGTGATTTTTACGCTAGCGATTATCGATCACTTTATCGATAAATTATTCATCGAATAGTTCTTCGATCAAAAAGACTACTATAGACCCGATTTACACTTGATCATTTATCTGAAACCTTAGCGATAACTGATTGCTCGATCAGTTGATCGATCAAAATACTTAACCCTGATATTCTGACTTGTTATCATCAAAACTATAATCCTAACATTCTCCCCCTTTTTGATGATGACAAAACACAGGTTATGAATCATTTATCAGAGAGAACATCAACCAGTTTCATATTCTCAAAAAGCATGAAAAAAGGGCAGATAAATATCAAGAACATATTATCGATAAAAAACACTATCCAGATACATAAAAGGAGATAACAAAAGAGATAATATAAAGTCATGACAAATACATGAGATAACAAAAGAGATAATATAAAGTCATGACATGGAACCAAAAAGCAACTCATAAAGCCATATAATCTACGAAATATCATCAGTTTTCTTCTCCCCCTTTTTGTCAGCATCAGAAGGGGTAGGAACCGAGGGAATGGTTAGGGAAATAGGGAGAGGAGGAAGAGGAAAAAGTGGAGAAATAGATGGAAAATGAAAGGAGTGAACAGGTTGGGGTACAATGATAAGAGCAAGAGTCGTAGGGACAGAAGTAGAAGTAGATGGAACAGAAGGAGAAGTGGTGGAAATAGGAGAAGTGGGTAAAGGAGAGGAAGGAGGTGCAGGCTCAGGGTGCGGTGGAGAGGGAGGATGGAAGAGGAGATCCTCATAGCTGAAGCTTGTGCTAGGTGGAGTGAAGTGCTGGCAGAGAGAGGTAACTAAGCCTTTAAGCTCTTGGAGTTCCTTGTCCACTGAATTAAACCTCTCGGTGACTTCTCTTTCCAAAACCACCATAGCTTGTTGGTGAAGATCCAGAATCTTAGAGATGCCATCAAACTTCCGGTCAGAAACTTCCCCATAGTCTCTGGCAGTGGAGTAGACTCTGGTCTCAAATGCCCGAAGCTCAGCCTGAAACATTTCCCTGAGGGATCTCTCCATAAAAGATGGACCAGGGGTATGAGATGGGGCAGCAGTGGATTCAGCTTCATCCTGGGTCCGAGATGTACTAGCAGCAGGTTGCTTTCCCTTATCCTTCTGAGATACTTTCTGTGATGGTGTAAAGGGAACAGAAATCCTCATTTTGTGGAGTTGAGTGAGGCCAAAACCAGGAACCTTAGTCTTGATTTCCCCAGGCTCAAAAGGAGCAATGTTATGTGCCTGAAGGAAATAGGTGGCCAGCTGAGGATAGGGAATTGGGGTTGATCTGGACTTGTTAAGAACAAAGTCCTTCATCTCAGAGTAAATAAGATCCCCAATGTTAATCTTTTCCCCACTAATAATCCGGGCTAGTAGAAGATAATCATCCTGAGTGAGATGTGAGAAGCTACCGGATTTGTTTACCATACACCTAGAATAGATGTAATGGATGATCCTATAGAAGTCACACATCTGCTTAGGTGGGAAATTCAGCTCACCGGGATAATCACTGTTCTGCATTAAGATTCTATAAGCCTTTACTTCATTCATGTCACCACCTCGCACAAAATCTTGAGTCCCTAGCAGCTCATTTATTTTGGCACTGGTTATTTTAAAAGCTCTGCCTCTCAGTGTAACTTTCAGACAATTTTCTATGAGATTGTCTTTATCATCATATTTTTCTACTGATTCCATATTACAGTAGAATCTTTTAACCACTTCGGGACAGTATTCACCACCAATAATTAACCAATTCGAATAATGCTGCAGTGGGTCACTTAAATCAAGCTCAATCTGTTTATTTTTCCTCAGACCCTCTAAATCAACAGATACCACAGGACAGAATTTTCTATTGGCAAAATCGGCCTTATACTTTGCTATATTAACTTCATTATCGAGATTGCCAGATAATAACTCAGAAAATTCAGTGGGTATACCTACAGAAGGGATTTCCCGAGCGACTCCTTCACTTGCCCTCTGTTTCTTCTTTCTCGGTTGCTTGGGGACAGAGATATTCAAGGCTGATTCCACGGCTTTCTGAACTGAGACTCCATCATCCGACTCGGTCTCCGATTCCTCAGTCACAATCGGTAGCTTTGATTTGGACCGGGGAGACTTTCTGAGAGAGGCCGGTTGTTCTTCGGTCCGACTTTCCCGGATTTTCAGAGTAGCTCTCTTCTTCGTTGATTCCTCCCTCACCTTCGGTCTGTAGCGCTTTCGAGTACCCGAGCAGTGGTGTCGCTCGATTGAGACTGTTTCTCCTGCGCTTCTCCCTTTTCCACGTTCGGTTGCTTTACCCGAGCCATTTCGGAGGTGCTGAGCGAGTTTTTGACAGATTAATCGGTGAGTTTGAGGTGGGTGAAGGTTGGGAATGCAGCAGAGAAGGATTCGATCGGTGTAACGGTGGAAGAATTTAAGATAGTGGTGATATTCGACCGTTGCGAAGAACAGGGGACGGGAAATGTTCGAGTTAGGGTTCGAAAAACTGACGGATGGATTTCAGAACAGTACCGTTATAGTTCTTGAAATTATCGATTAAGTTATCGATCAACACTTGATCGATCACGTGTTCGATAATTATGAAGAACACACTTGAACAAAGATCAGTTTTATCGATTACGTTATCGATCATGCATTTATCGAACATATTATCGATAAAGTAAGTAAAAAGAAATGCGTACCTGATGTAATTTATCGAATATTTGTTCGATAATTAAGCTTATCGGTCAGCTTATCGATCAATGCTTACCAATTTGACGGATGAGTCTCGGAACCTTGAGGCTCTTGATCGATGTTCTGATCGATATTTATTTTATCGATCACGTTATCGATAATTGTAGTGTTGGAGCAATTCCCTTTCTTTACAAAGTGAATTTATCGATCAGTTGTTCGATAAATTATCTCCCACTTGCCTTCATGATTATCGATCAATTGATCGATAATCTCATACTCTGTTTACCTCTGTTTTTCTTCATCGAAACAGAGCTTCCTGCAAAACAAATTTCTACATACTCCGATGCTTAAGTTAGTTATTTTATCATCAAAACAATAAATTTAAACATTTAATCTTGAGAGATAGTATGAAATTTCTTACAATTCATTGGGATTTACCATTCCCAATTCTCCTCTGAAGTAGCTGAACTTCTGTTGGTCTAGTGGTTTTGTGAAGATGTCGGCTATCTGATATTCAGTGGGGATGAATTCAACTTTTACATCTTTCTTTTGAACATGATCACGAATAAAGTGATGTCGAACATCAATGTGTTTGGTTCGAGCATGATGAACTGGATTCTTGGACAGACTTATCGTGCTCGTATTATCACATAAGATTGGAATCTCACGTAAGTTGATTCCTAGATCTTGTATTTGTTGTTTTAGCCATAAGATCTGAGCACAACAGCAGGCAGTGGCTACATATTCTGATTCAGTAGAGGAGATTGCCACGGTGTTTTGCTTTTTGCTTGACCATGAGACAAGACATCCTCCGAAGAATTGACATTGTCCACTGGTGCTTTTTCTGTCTGTTTTATATCCACCGTGATCGGCGTCTGAGTATCCCATTAAATATTCGGTTCCTCTTTTTGGATACCAGATTCCTAAATTTTGAGTTCCTACAAGATATCTGAGTATCCGTTTCACGGCTTCTTCATGCGACTCCTTTGGAGCTGACTGATATCTCGCACACATTCCAACACTGAACTGAATATCTGGTCTACTTGCAGTAAGGTATAGTAAGGAACCGATCATCCCTCTATATCTTGTTAGATTTATGTCTTTCCCGTCTTCGTCTATATCAAGCGAACAGGTTGAGCTCATTGGAGTCTTTACACTTTTAGCATTCTCCATTCCGAATTTCTTCAGCAACTCCTTTACATATTTCGTCTGGGAGATAAATATACCGTTCTTCTTTTGTTTGATTTGTAATCCCAGAAAGAAGTTTAATTCTCCCATCATGGACATCTCGAATTCTCCCTGCATAAGCTTAGCAAATTCTTGACAGAGATCTTCGTTAGTAGCACCGAAAATAATATCATCTACATATATTTGAACAATCAAAAGATCTTTCCTATTTCTTTTAATGAAAAGTGTGGCATCCACTTTACCTCTTTCGAATCCTTTTTCTATAAGGAAGTGGCTAAGTCGTTCATACCAGGCTCTGGGCGCTTGTTTCAAACCATACAAAGCCTTTTTAAGTTTGTAAACATGATTTGGAAAATTTGAATTTTCAAAACCGGGAGGTTGTTCGATAAACACCTCTTCGGATATATAACCGTTCAGAAATGCACTTTTAACATCCATTTGAAATAGTTTGAAATCTTTGATGCAAGCAAAAGCCAAAAGAACTCGTATGGCTTCCAATCTAGCTACAGGAGCATACGTTTCTTCATAATCGATTCCCTCTTCTTGATTATAGCCTTTTGCTACTAATCTGGCTTTGTTTCTGACAATCTGAGCTGATTCATCGAGCTTGTTTTTGAATACCCATTTGGTGCCAATGACCGGATGGTCTTCTGGTCTGGGTACCAATTCCCAAACTTGATTTCTCTCAAATTGATTAAGTTCTTCCTGCATCGCAACTATCCAGAATTCATCTGATAGTGCTTCGTCAATATTAGAGGGCTCAATGTGAGATATGAAAGCAGAGAAAAGAACTTCATTGACAATTTGTCTCCGGGTTTTGACCCCTTCATTGACTTTACCGATGACTTGATCCAGAGGATGATCTCGGTTGTGTCTCCATGCCTTTGGCTGCTCTAGATTTTCTTGTAAAGAGGGATCGTTTAAAACATCCCTGTTTTCTGAAACGGTTTCTGAAAATAATTTGTTCGAGTTTTTGTTCAAATCTAGTTTTTGAAAATTTTGAACGATTTCAGCATCATCATCTACAGGTTTCGAAATTGTTTCAGTTTCAGCAAACACCACATGAATTGATTCTTCTATTGTAAAGGTTCGTTTATTGAAAATTCTATATGCTTTACTACGATTAGAGTAGCCAAGAAACAAACCCTCATCAGCTTTAGGATCGAATTTACCCAGGTTTTCTTTGTTGTTGTTGTGGATATAGCATCTGCTTCCAAAGATCCTTAGGTGTGACAAATTGGGTTTTCTTCCCTGTACAATTCATATGGAGTCTTCCCGAGCAGTGTTCTGATGTAGGCTCTATTTGAAATATAGCAGGCTGTGCTCATTGCTTCTGCCCAGAAAACTTGTGAGACCCCTTTCTCATTTAGCATTGCTCTAGCCATCTCCGTGAGTACTCTATTTTTTCGTTCAACTACTCCGTTTTGTTGAGGAGTCCTTGGTGCAGAAAAGTTGTGGTCAATTCCATGTTCCTCACAATATTCTGCAAATTCGTTGTTTTCAAATTCTCCTCCGTGATCTGACCTGATAGACACAATAGATATACCTTTCTCATTTTGGACCTTTTTGGCAAAAACAATGAAAGCATTAAAAGTTTCATCTTTAGAGGAAAGAAACAAAGTCCAGGTAAACCTTGAATAGTCATCAACTATTACAAGAGTATAAAGATTTCCCCCGAAGCTTTTTACTCTAGATGGACCGACCAAGTCCATGTGAATCATTTGGAGAGGTCTTTCAGTTGAAACTATCTTCTTTGATTTAAATGAAGATTTTGTTTGTTTACCTTTTTGACAAGCATCACAAACATCATCGCGTTCATACTGGATTTTTGGTAAACCAACAACTAGATCCCTTTTTATTAATTTTGAAAGTTGATTCATGTTGACATGTGCAAGTCGTTTGTGCCAAATCCAACTTTCCTCCTTTTTACTAATAAAACAGTTTTCAGAAGTTTTAGAATCAAGTTGAAGTGTATAACAGTTACCGTCCCTCGGAGCTCTTAGCTTCGTATTCAATTCTTCTTTCTTCAAAGGTAGATCATCTTTGCTTATGATTAAGCACTCTTCAGAATCAAAGATCACCCAGTTGTTTTTGTCCGCACTCTGACTGACGCTTAAGAGATTATGACATAGACCTTCCACGTAGTACACGTCTTCGACCTTCATGCCTATACTACTTCCGATTTCTCCGATTCCAGCAATTTTTCCCGATTGGTTTCCTCCGAAGCTTACTTTTCCTCCGTCTTTTGGTTTGAGTGATGTAAACTTCTCAGTGTCACCCGTCATGTGTCTGGAACATCCGCTGTCTATATACCATTTATTTGTTCTGGATGCCTTGAGACATACCTGCAAAAATTACAATCATGTTTTAGGTACCCATACCTTCTTGGGTCCTTTTTGGTTAGTATGAGTTATTTTTGGTGCATAAGTACCTTTGGGCACCCATTTTAATGTTCCGTAATCTCCTTTCTTCTTATAGTAACAAGAAGAAGTTGAATGGCCTTTACGGTTGCAATGAGAACAAAGTGCAAAAGGATTTGAGGAATGCACAGAATTTCTAAAATATGTAAGATATGATCTACCACTATCTTTTTCTTTCCTTTCGATTTATCTTGGGTTGGATCGTATCCTATACCAGTCTTGTCCATAGAGCATCGTTGAGCTCCTAGAATCACCTTAAGCATTTCGCTACCTTTAGTGAATTTTTCTAAGGTTCTGGTAAGATCTTCAATCTTTCTTTCATTCTTTTCACAACTTTTGCAAGTCAAAGTCGAGTCTGTATTGACTTCAACCTTTGATTGTTGATCTTCTAAAAACTTTATCCTTTTCTTAGAGCTAACTAACTCTTTTGCAATTCTTACTAATTCTAAATGTAAAGCATTGTATTCGGACTGCAATTCATCATAAGATGGTTCAGAAATTATTACCTCGTCTGTTTCTGATTCCTCGTTTTCTTGGGCCACTAGACAGATATTAGCTGTCTCTTCATCATCACTTCCTTCTTCTTCATCGGAGGAGCTGTCTCCCCAGATTGATGTGACGAAGGCTTTCTTCTTTCTGAATCTTTCTTTCTTCTTTTCTTTGTCCTTTGCTCTGGAGAGTTGGGGACATTCCGCCTTGATATGTCCTGGCTTCTTACATTCGAAGCAAATGATTGGATCCTTTGATTCGTTCGGATATGAGGAAATTCTGCGTTTCGGCTGAAACTTCTTTCCGGTTCTGTTTTTGTAGAATTTCTTGAACCTCTTGACTATAAGGCCCATTTCATCATCATCAAGATCATCTTCATTTTCATCTTCGCTCTCTTGAGTTTTAAGAGCGATGCCTTTCCGGTTTTTCTCGTTCATCTCCTTTTTGTATTTTTGCTTGCTCTCATATTCAGCAAGGCTCCCGAACAGTGCTGCAACAGAACCAATGGATTCTCCTTTGGTTTCTTCAATAGCTGTTACTTTCGGTTCCCATTCTTTTGTGAGACCGCTCAGTATTTTCCTCACTTGATCTTCTTGACTATATTTCTTCCCAAGTGCAGTGAGGTGGTTTATGAGATGTGAGAATCTGACTTCCATATCTCGGATACTCTCTCCTTCCTTCATTCTGAATAACTCGAATTCGGTAGTGAGAGTGTTGATTCGACTCTGTTTTACACCGGTGGTTCCTTCATGAGCTATCTCCAGAGCCTCCCACATTTCCTTCGCGGTTTCCAGGCTTGAGACTCTGAAGTATTCCCTCTGACTAAGCGCACACGTGAGTATGTTGATAGCTTTGTCATTTAGAGTCACCAGCTTCTTATCTTCCTCGTTGAACTCCGTGGACTCTTGGGTACTTGCTGGCCATCTATTGTGTTCATCGGGACATAGTTGCCGTGTTCTATTACGTCCCACAACCCATACTCTGTGGCCTTAATGAAGATTTTCATCCTCATTTTCCAGAAGGTATAATTTTCTCCACTGAAGCCTGGCGGTTTAGATGTTGAGCATCCTTCAGGTAGCACGCTATCTCCAAATCCTGCCATTTGATCTCTCTTCGGACTGTTAAATCCTTAGTGAAGAGACCTGCTCTGATACCAAATGTTAGAAACAATCTCACCCAAGAGGGGGGTGAATTGGGTGAGTTACAAAAATTTAAAATTAAAAGCGTGCAAGTATTGAATGAAACAGAGAGTCAGAGTAAGGAAAATTTTAACCGCAGAGAGGAGACACAAGATTTATACTGGTTCGGTCTAAACCACGTGACCTACTTCCAGTCCCCAGAACACCTCTGAGTATTTCACTATCTTCCAAGATCGACAGGGCTCTTGGTGCCTCGGTACAGTAATTGAATCGCTCAATCACTCCCCCTTACTCCCGTAAGGATACAACCCCTCTCAAGAGTCCACACTCTTGAGTGTCTCTCAAGTTTTTAATAAAGTAGTGAATGGCTCTCTTACAGAGTGAATTCAATGATAAACACTGATGCTCAGTAGTAACGTGAAAAACAGAGTATTGAATGCGTAACTAAATAATCGCAGGTGGTAGTTCAGGTATTCAATCTCTTCATTAATGCCTCTTCGCGCCTTTTATAGTTGATATCGTTAAATAGCCGTTAGACGGAAGGGCTTCTAGCCGTTGTGACTTCGTTTGCGTGTTTCACTGGTTTTAACGGCTCCGCCATTAATGCGTCTGAGTTTCTGACACTGTAGGTCGCAGTCTACGTAATCCCGTTGAAGAGCCGTTGCACTCGTTTTCATTAATCTGCATATTTCAAACTTAGAACAAATGAGAGTTTTGTGGTGAGTGCTTTAATCTTGAATACAGAAAGAAAGCTAATCTATCATTCAAGGATTTGTGACGAAATCATTTATCAGTAAGAAGAACAAAATGTCATTCTGGTTTAGTTTGATCGAAAAAGTGATCGATTACTTGATGATAGATCAAGTTATCGATAACCAGAATGAAGACTTTTCGAAGTAGATCACTAAAATTATCGATCAAGTGTTGGATCATTGACTTTAAGAATTATCATAGAAAGAGGAAATCATTGCATGATCGAACAAGTGATCGAACATATAATTGATCGAACAGATTATCGATAATTTAAATGTTATTGAAATGAAGCTTCAGTCATTGATGATCGAACATCTTATCGATAAATGTATGATGGATAATATTATCGATAAAACATGGTTATGTAAATAATCAAAGAAAGACACAGGCTATTTGAAATGATCGAACAGTTGATCGATCATTAACTATTCGAACAAGTGATCGATAATAGTGAAGAAAGAAGTTTAATCCTGTAAGGTAAAGGAAATGATTATCGATCACGTTTTGTGAAAACATGAATTCCGGGGAATTGAATGATCGATCATATTATCGAAAAACCAGTGATCGATAACTTGATCGAAAATTGGTTCACCATAACTTAATGCGAATATGTCAATTCTCAGACTCTTTATCGATCACGTTATGTGAAAACTTCTTTAAGCAAACAAGTTAAAGTTATCGATAATGTTATCGATAATTTAGCTGTAGCAAAACTGAGTAAGAGTAGATAAGGACATTGATTTTCGATCATGTGATCGATAATTTTGTGATCAATAAATTATCGATCTATCAGTGAATTTGATCACCTGCATTCAGAGAGTTAGAGCATAAAGTTCGAGTACGTAATCGATAAACAAATGATCGAAAATATGATCGATAAACTTGTAACAGAACTAATGTGCAGAACAAGTAGAGAGTGTTACCTTTTATCGAAGTCGTTATTGATGACTGATTTATCGATAACTTGATCGATAAATACACTTCAGATTTGGGTCTCTTATCAGTAACTCGATTGTTTACCTGATATTATCGATCAGTTATCGATAATTTCCCATACTCTTATGTGATTTTTACGCTAGCGATTATCGATCACTTTATCGATAAATTATTCATCGAATAGTTCTTCGATCAAAAAGACTACTATAGACCCGATTTACACTTGATCATTTATCTGAAACCTTAGCGATAACTGATTGCTCGATCAGTTGATCGATCAAAATACTTAACCCTGATATTCTGACTTGTTATCATCAAAACTATAATCCTAACAAAAATGATACAAGATCATTTTCCCACATCCATAATAGCCAAGCATCAAATGATGCATTTCCCACATCCGTAAATAGCCAAGCATCAAATGATGCAATGATCATTTTTCCCAATCTGTAATAGTTAAGCATCAAACGATGCAATGATCCTCATTATTTGCAAGTGCGCATACACAAGTAAATTGTCTAAGGAAAAAATATAACATATTGTAAGGAGGGCTATAAAGCAGCAAAGATATTGAGAGTCTAAGCTAATGATCAAAGTTGACCCCTTATAATTATATTAGGCACATTAAGATAGGCATCAAATGAAACAAACTTTACTGAGCCTCGTAATAGTACTGCTACATATAGAAAGTCCAAAAGGCCAAAACAGGACATCTTTTGATTTAAAAAAATTGTCACTTTTGTGATAAACCACTATGCAACTTTGAAGAATCATAAGGAATGGAAGGAAACTCAAGACGTCTT
>NW_021637554.1:0-31155 GCF_004799145.2 Neltuma alba | reverse complement strand
AGGCCTCATATTGTTTGTAACAAATGTTCTAAGCTCTATTCCATGCAGCAGACACAAAAAATTTAATACAGATCTTCTTGAAATATGGAAACTTGAATTCCTAATGAATTTGAGCTATATGTATCCCTAAGCTATGCGAGGTTTTCAAAAAATTGGCAATTTTTCAAAAGCCACGCGTGCAATTTTTTAGCGATCATAGGATATGGAAGGAAACTCAAGTCATATTTGCATGTCAAATTCAAGTCTTGTAAATTGTAATCAATCTCAATTTTCCCACATTTGCATACGAGCATCCAAATGAAGCATTGAATGATGCAATGACCATCAACGAGTCACATATGCAATTTCTAAAGATACAAGACATTCAAGAATCCTTAAGGCAACTTCACATGTTAAGCTCAAATCTTTGAATCAGTCCCAATTTTTTCACAGGTGTGTACAAAAAACCAAATCAAGCACCGAATGATGCAGTGATCAAGATCGTCAATCTTTACAAGTGCATAGACAAGAAAATTAGATAAAGGGAAAAATATATAACATATATGTAGAGAGGCTACAAAGAAGCAAGAAATAGGGAGTTTGGGCTAAAGAGCAATAGTGTACACTATATGCAATTTTGAGCTCAAGACATCTTTGCATGTCAAGTCCAAGACTCAACCAATCTCAATTTTCCCACAACAACACACAGGCACCGAATTATGCATCAAAAGATGGAGTGATAGTCAGATAAGCCACATATGCAATTTTGGAGGATCACAATGCATGCAAGCTTCACTACTAAGAAGCATTACATGTCAAGCTCAATCCTCTAGTTCAATCTCAATTTTCCCATATTCGTAAATAGGCAAACACCAAATGATGCAATGATCATCATTATTTTTGCATGCACATACATAACTAAATTGCCCAAGGAAAAAACATTGCATATTTGTAATAGGGCTATAAAGCAGCAAAGACATGGAGAGTCTAAGCTGACGATCAGAAGTTGACCCCTACAATTATATTTATGCGTATTAAGATTATGCATCAAATGAAACAAACTTCACTAAGCTTTGTAATAGCGCATTGCATATAGAAGTCCAAAGAGGCCATACAAGGACATCTTTTTAGTTTAAAAAATTGTCACCTTTGTGATAAATCACATGCAATTTCGAAGAATCACAAGAAACGGAAGGAAACTTAAGACATCTTTGCATGTCAAGTTCAAACCTCACAACCAATCTCAACTTTCCAACATATGTACATGGGTATCCAATGAAGCATCAAAAGATGCAATGCTCATCAAACAAGCCATACATGCCAGTTCAAGGGATAAGCATTCAAGAATGATTAACAAATTCTTGGATGTCAAGCTCAAGCACTGAATCTAAATTTTCTCACATTAATAAATAAGTACCAAAATCAAGAATTAAGTAATGAGCTGAAAACCAAAGCAAGGACATTTTCTTATTCAAAAAAGTCATTTTTCTGATAAGCTAATATGCATTTCGAAGGATCACAAAATGTAAGGAAACTGAAGACATCTCTGCATGTCAAGTCCAAGCCTTAGAACCAATCTCAATTTTTCACATCAATAATAGGCATCAAAATTATGCATCAAAAGATGCAATGAGCATCAAATAAACCTCATATGTAATTTTGAGGGATCACAATTCACAACGCATGCAAAATTCATTAAGGTACTTTCACATGTCAAGTTCACGCCCCTTATTTAATCTCAGTTTTGCCCACATTCACATAGGCAAGCATCAAATGATGCAATCCCCACTTTCCCACATCCGTAAAAGCAAGCATCAATGATGCAATGATCATTTTCCCACATCCGTAAATAGTTAGCATCAAATGATTGCAGTGATCATTTTTCCCACATCTGTAAATCCAAGCATCAATGATGCAAATGATCTTTTCTCCACATTCCGTAACTAGCCAAGCTCAATGATGCAAGTCATTTTCCCACAATCCGTAACTAGCCAAGCATCAAATGTGTTAGAAACAATCTCACCCAAGAGGGGGGTGAATTGGGTGAGTTACAAAAATTTAAAATTAAAAGCGTGCAAGTATTGAATGAAACAGAGAGTCAGAGTAAGGAAATTTTAACCGCAGAGAGGAGACACAAGATTTATACTGGTTCGGTCTAAACCACGTGACCTACTTCCAGTCCCCAGAACACCTCTGAGTATTTCACTATTTTCCAAGATCGACAGGGCTCTTGGTGCCTCGGTACAGTAATTGAATCGCTCAATCACTCCCCCTTACTCCCGTAAGGATACAACCCCTCTCAAGAGTCCACACTCTTGAGTGTCTCTCAAGTTTTTAATAAAGTAGTGAATGGCTCTCTTACAGAGTGAATTCAATGATAAACACTGATGCTCAGTAGTAATGTGAAAACAGAGTATTGAATGCGTAACTAATAATCGCAGGTGGTAGTTCAGGTATTCAATCTCTTCATTAATGCCTCTTCGCGCCTTTTATAGTTGATATCGTTAAATAGCCGTTAGACGGAAGGGCTTCTAGCCGTTGTGACTTCGTTTGCGTGTTTCACTGGTTTTAACGGCTCCGCCATTAATGCGTCTGAGTTTCTGACACTGTAGGTCGCAGTCTACGTAATCCCGTTGAAGAGCCGTTGCACTCGTTTTCATTAATCTGCATATTTCAAACTTAGAACAAATGAGAGTTTTGTGGTGAGTGCTTTAATCTTGAATACAGAAAGAAAGCTAATCTATCATTCAAGGATTTGTGACGAAATCATTTATCAGTAAGAAGAACAAAATGTCATTCTGGTTTAGTTTGATCGAAAAGTGATCGATTACTTGATGATAGATCAAGTTATCGATAACAGAATGAAGACTTTTCGAAGTAGATCACTAAAATTATCGATCAAGTGTTGGATCATTGACTTTAAGAATTATCATAGAAGAGGAAATCATTGCATGATCGAACAAGTGATCGAACATATAATTGATCGAACAGATTATCGATAATTTAAATGTTATTGAAATGAAGCTTCAGTCATTGATGATCGAACATCTTATCGATAAATGTATGATGGATAATATTATCGATAAAACATGGTTATGTAAATAATCAAAGAAAGACACAGGCTATTTGAAATGATCGAACAGTTGATCGATCATTAACTATTCGAACAAGTGATCGATAATAGTGAAGAAAGAAGTTTAATCCTGTAAGGTAAAGGAAATGATTATCGATCACGTTTTGTGAAAACATGAATTCCGGGGAATTGAATGATCGATCATATTATCGAAAAACCAGTGATCGATAACTTGATCGAAAATTGGTTCACCATAACTTAATGCGAATATGTCAATTCTCAGACTCTTTATCGATCACGTTATGTGAAAACTTCTTTAAGCAAACAAGTTAAAGTTATCGATAATGTTATCGATAATTTAGCTGTAGCAAAAACTGAGTAAGAGTAGATAAGGACATTGATTTTCGATCATGTGATCGATAATTTTGTGATCAATAAAATTATCGATCTATCAGTGAATTTGATCACCTGCATTCAGAGAGTTAGAGCATAAAGTTCGAGTACGTAATCGATAAACAAATGATCGAAAATATGATCGATAAACTTGTAACAGAACTAATGTGCAGAACAAGTAGAGAGTGTTACCTTTTATCGAAGTCGTTATTGATGACTGATTTATCGATAACTTGATCGATAAATACACTTCAGATTTGGGTCTCTTATCAGTAACTCGATTGTTTACCTGATATTATCGATCAGCTTATCGATAATTTCCCATACTCTTATGTGATTTTTACGCTAGCGATTATCGATCACTTTATCGATAAATTATTCATCGAATAGTTCTTCGATCAAAAAGACTACTATAGACCCGATTTACACTTGATCATTTATCTGAAACCTTAGCGATAACTGATTGCTCGATCAGTTGATCGATCAAAATACTTAACCCTGATATTCTGACTTGTTATCATCAAAACTATAATCCTAACATTCTCCCCCTTTTTGATGATGACAAAACACAGGTTATGAATCATTTATCAGAGAGAACATCAACCAGTTTCATATTCTCAAAAAGCATGAAAAAAGGGCAGATAAATATCAAGAACATATTATCGATAAAAACACTATCCAGATACATAAAAGGAGATACAAAGAGATAATATAAAGTCATGACATAACCAAAAAAGGAGATAACAAAAGAGATAATATAAAGTCATGACATGGAACCAAAAAGCAACTCATAAAGCCATATAATCTACAAATATCATCAGTTTTCTTCTCCCCCTTTTTGTCAGCATCAGAAGGGGTAGGAACCGAGGGAATGGTTAGGGAAATAGGGAGAGGAGGAAGAGGAAAAGTGGAGAAATAGATGGAAAATGAAAGGAGTGAACAGGTTGGGGTACAGTGATAAGAGCAAGAGTCGTAGGGACAGAAGTAGAAGTAGATGGAACAGAAGGAGAAGTGGTGGAAATAGGAGAAGTGGGTAAAGGAGAGGAAGGAGGTGCAGGCTCAGGGTGCGGTGGAGAGGGAGGATGGAAGAGGAGATCCTCATAGCTGAAGCTTGTGCTAGGTGGAGTGAAGTGCTGGCAGAGAGAGGTAACTAAGCCTTTAAGCTCTTGGAGTTCCTTGTCCACTGAATTAAACCTCTCGGTGACTTCTCTTTCCAAAACCACCATAGCTTGTTGGTGAAGATCCAGAATCTTAGAGATGCCATCAAACTTCCGGTCAGAAACTTCCCCATAGTCTCTGGCAGTGGAGTAGACTCTGGTCTCAAATGCCCGAAGCTCAGCCTGAAACATTTCCCTGAGGGATCTCTCCATAAAAGATGGACCAGGGGTATGAGATGGGGCAGCAGTGGATTCAGCTTCATCCTGGGTCCGAGATGTACTAGCAGCAGGTTGCTTTCCCTTATCCTTCTGAGATACTTTCTGTGATGGTGTAAAGGGAACAGAAATCCTCATTTTGTGGAGTTGAGTGAGGCCAAACCAGGAACCTTAGTCTTGATTTCCCCAGGCTCAAAAGGAGCAATGTTATGTGCCTGAAGGAAATAGGTGGCCAGCTGAGGATAGGGAATTGGGGTTGATCTGGACTTGTTAAGAACAAAGTCCTTCATCTCAGAGTAAATAAGATCCCCAATGTTAATCTTTTCCCCACTAATAATCCGGGCTAGTAGAAGATAATCATCCTGAGTGAGATGTGAGAAGCTACCGGATTTGTTTACCATACACCTAGAATAGATGTAATGGATGATCCTATAGAAGTCACACATCTGCTTAGGTGGGAAATTCAGCTCACCGGGATAATCACTGTTCTGCATTAAGATTCTATAAGCCTTTACTTCATTCATGTCACCACCTCACAAAATCTTGAGTCCCTAGCAGCTCATTTATTTTGGCACTGGTTATTTAAAAGCTCTGCCTCTCAGTGTAACTTTCAGACAATTTTCTATGAGATTGTCTTTATCATCATATTTTTCTACTGATTCCATATTACAGTAGAATCTTTTAACCACTTCGGGACAGTATTCACCACCAATAATTAACCAATTCGAATAATGCTGCAGTGGGTCACTTAAATCAAGCTCAATCTGTTTATTTTTCCTCAGACCCTCTAAATCAACAGATACCACAGGACAGAATTTTCTATTGGCAAAATCGGCCTTATACTTTGCTATATTAACTTCATTATCGAGATTGCCAGATAATAACTCAGAAAATTCAGTGGGTATACCTACAGAAGGATTTTCCCGAGCGACTCCTTCACTTGCCCTCTGTTTCTTCTTTCTCTCGGTTGCTTGGGGACAGAGATATTCAAGGCTGATTCCACGGCTTTCTGAACTGAGACTCCATCATCCGACTCGGTCTCCGATTCCTCAGTCACAATCGGTAGCTTTGATTTGGACCGGGGAGACTTTCTGAGAGAGGCCGGTTGTTCTTCGGTCCGACTTTCCCGGATTTTCAGAGTAGTCTCTTCTTCGTTGATTCCTCCCTCACCTTCGGTCTGTAGCGCTTTCGAGTACCCGAGGCAGTGGTGTCGCTCGATTGAGGCTGTTTCTCCCTGCGCTTCTCCCTTTTCCACCACGTTCGGTTGCTTCACCCGAGCCATTTCGGAGGTGCTGAGCGAGTTTTTGACAGATTAATCGGTGAGTTTGAGGTGGGTGAAGGTTGGGAATGCAGCAGAGAAGGATTCGATCGGTGTAACGGTGGAAGAATTTAAGATAGTGGTGATATTCGACCGTTGCGAAGAACAGGGGACGGGAAATGTTCGAGTTAGGGTTCGAAAAACTGACGGATGGATTTCAGAACAGTACCGTTATAGTTCTTGAAATTATCGATTAAGTTATCGATCAACACTTGATCGATCACGTGTTCGATAATTATGAAGAACACACTTGAACAAAGATCAGTTTTATCGATTACGTTATCGATCATGCATTTATCGAACATATTATCGATAAAGTAAGTAAAAAGAAATGCGTACCTGATGTAATTTATCGAATATTTGTTCGATAATTAAGCTTATCGGTCAGCTTATCGATCAATGCTTACCAAATTTGACGGATGAGTCTCGGAACCTTGAGGCTCTTGATCGATGTTCTGATCGATATTTATTTATCGATCACGTTATCGATAATTGTAGTGTTGGAGCAATTCCCTTTCTTTACAAAGTGAATTTATCGATCAGTTGTTCGATAAATTATCTCCCACTTGCCTTCATGATTATCGATCAATTGATCGATAATCTCATACTCTGTTTACCTCTGTTTTTCTTCATCGAAACAGAGCTTCCTGCAAAACAAATTTCTACATACTCCGATGCTTAAGTTAGTTATTTTATCATCAAAACAATAAATTTAAACATTTAATCTTGAGAGATAGTATGAAATTTCTTACAATTCATTGGGATTTACCATTCCCAATTCTCCTCTGAAGTAGCTGAACTTCTGTTGGTCTAGTGGTTTTGTGAAGATGTCGGCTATCTGATATTCAGTGGGGATGAATTCAACTTTTACATCTTTCTTTTGAACATGATCACGAATAAAGTGATGTCGAACATCAATGTGTTTGGTTCGAGCATGATGAACTGGATTCTTGGACAGACTTATCGTGCTCGTATTATCACATAAGATTGGAATCTCACGTAAGTTGATTCCTAGATCTTGTATTTGTTGTTTTAGGCCATAAGATCTGAGCACAACAGCAGGCAGTGGCTACATATTCTGATTCAGTAGAGGAGATTGCCACGGTGTTTTGCTTTTTGCTTGACCATGAGACAACACATCCTCCGAAGAATTGACATTGTCCACTGGTGCTTTTTCTGTCTGTTTTATATCCACCGTGATCGGCGTCTGAGTATCCCATTAAATATTCGGTTCCTCTTTTTGGATACCAGATTCCTAAATTTTGAGTTCCTACAAGATATCTGAGTATCCGTTTCACACTTCTTCATGCGACTCCTTTGGAGCTGACTGATATCTCGCACACATTCCACACTGAACTGAATATCTGGTCTACTTGCAGTAAGGTATAGTAAGGAACCGATCATCCCTCTATATCTTGTTAGATTTATGTCTTTCCCGTCTTCGTCTATATCAAGCGAACAGGTTGAGCTCATTGGAGTCTTTACACTTTTAGCATTCTCCATTCCGAATTTCTTCAGCAACTCCTTTACATATTTCGTCTGGGAGATAAATATACCGTTCTTCTTTTGTTTGATTTGTAATCCCAGAAAGAAGTTTAATTCTCCCATCATGGACATCTCGAATTCTCCCTGCATAAGCTTAGCAAATTCTTGACAGAGATCTTCGTTAGTAGCACCGAAAATAATATCATCTACATATATTTGAACAATCAAAAGATCTTTCCTATTTCTTTTAATGAAAAGTGTGGCATCCACTTTACCTCTTTCGAATCCTTTTTCTATAAGGAAGTGGCTAAGTCGTTCATACCAGGCTCTGGGCGCTTGTTTCAAACCATACAAAGCCTTTTTAAGTTTGTAAACATGATTTGGAAAATTTGAATTTTCAAAACCGGGAGGTTGTTCGATAAACACCTCTTCGGATATATAACCGTTCAGAAATGCACTTTTAACATCCATTTGAAATAGTTTGAAATCTTTGATGCAAGCAAAAGCCAAAAGAACTCGTATGGCTTCCAATCTAGCTACAGGAGCATACGTTTCTTCATAATCGATTCCCTCTTCTTGATTATAGCCTTTTGCTACTAATCTGGCTTTGTTTCTGACAATCTGAGCTGATTCATCGAGCTTGTTTTTGAATACCCATTTGGTGCCAATGACCGGATGGTCTTCTGGTCTGGGTACCAATTCCCAAACTTGATTTCTCTCAAATTGATTAAGTTCTTCCTGCATCGCAACTATCCAGAATTCATCTGATAGTGCTTCGTCAATATTAGAGGGCTCAATGTGAGATATGAAAGCAGAGAAAAGAACTTCATTGACAATTTGTCTCCGGGTTTTGACCCCTTCATTGACTTTACCGATGACTTGATCCAGAGGATGATCTCGGTTGTGTCTCCATGCCTTTGGCTGCTCTAGATTTTCTTGTAAAGAGGGATCGTTTAAAACATCCCTGTTTTCTGAAACGGTTTCTGAAAATAATTTGTTCGAGTTTTTGTTCAAATCTAGTTTTTGAAAATTTTGAACGATTTCAGCATCATCATCTACAGGTTTCGAAATGTTTCAGTTTCAGCAAACACCACATGAATTGATTCTTCTATTGTAAAGGTTCGTTTATTGAAAATTCTATATGCTTTACTACGATTAGAGTAGCCAAGAAACAAACCCTCATCAGCTTTAGGATCGAATTTACCCAGGTTTTCTTTGTTGTTGTTGTGGATATAGCATCTGCTTCCAAAGATCCTTAGGTGTGACAAATTGGGTTTTCTTCCCCTGTACAATTCATATGGAGTCTTCCCGAGCAGTGTTCTGATGTAGGCTCTATTTGAAATATAGCAGGCTGTGCTCATTGCTTCTGCCCAGAAAACTTGTGAGACCCCTTTCTCATTTAGCATTGCTCTAGCCATCTCCGTGAGTACTCTATTTTTTCGTTCAACTACTCCGTTTTGTTGAGGAGTCCTTGGTGCAGAAAAGTTGTGGTCAATTCCATGTTCCTCACAATAGTCTGCAAATTCGTTGTTTTCAAATTCTCCTCCGTGATCTGACCTGATAGACACAATAGATATACCTTTCTCATTTTGGACCTTTTTGGCAAAAACAATGAAAGCATTAAAAGTTTCATCTTTAGAGGAAAGAAACAAAGTCCAGGTAAACCTTGAATAGTCATCAACTATTACAAGAGTATAAAGATTTCCCCCGAAGCTTTTTACTCTAGATGGACCGACCAAGTCCATGTGAATCATTTGGAGAGGTCTTTCAGTTGAAACTATCTTCTTTGATTTAAATGAAGATTTTGTTTGTTTACCTTTTTGACAAGCATCACAAACATCATCGCGTTCATACTGGATTTTTGGTAAACCAACAACTAGATCCCTTTTTATTAATTTTGAAAGTTGATTCATGTTGACATGTGCAAGTCGTTTGTGCCAAATCCAACTTTCCTCCTTTTTACTAATAAAACAGTTTTCAGAAGTTTTAGAATCAAGTTGAAGTGTATAACAGTTACCGTCCCTCGGAGCTCTCAGCTTCGTATTCAATTCTTCTTTCTTCAAAGGTAGGTCATCTTTGCTTATGATTAAGCACTCTTCAGAATCAAAGATCACCCAGTTGTTTTTGTCCGCACTCTGACTGACGCTGAAGAGATTATGACACAGACCTTCCACGTAGTACACGTCTTCGACCTTCATGCCTATACTACTTCCGATTTCTCCGATTCCAGCAATTTTTCCCGATTGGTTTCCTCCGAAGCTTACTTTTCCTCCGTCTTTTGGTTTGAGTGATGTAAACTTCTCAGTGTCACCCGTCATGTGTCTGGAACATCCGCTGTCTATATACCATTTATTTGTTCTGGATGCCTTGAGACATACCTGCAAAAATTACAATCATGTTTTAGGTACCCATACCTTCTTGGGTCCTTTTTGGTTAGTATGAGTTATTTTTGGTGCATAAGTACCTTTGGGCACCCATTTTAATGTTCCGTAATCTCCTTTCTTCTTATAGTAACAAGAAGAAGTTGAATGGCCTTTACGGTTGCAATGAGAACAAAGTGCAAAAGGATTTGAGGAATGCACAGAATTTCTAAAATATGTAAGATATGATCTACCACTACTCTTTTTCTTTCCTTTCGATTTATCTTGGGTTGGATCGTATCCTATACCAGTCTTGTCCATAGAGCATCGTTGAGCTCCTAGAATCACCTTAAGCATTTCGCTACCTTTAGTGAATTTTTCTAAGGTTCTGGTAAGATCTTCAATCTTTCTTTCATTCTTTTCACAACTTTTGCAAGTCAAAGTCGAGTCTGATTGACTTCAACCTTTGATTGTTGATCTTCTAAAAACTTTATCCTTTTCTTAGAGCTAACTAACTCTTTTGCAATTCTTACTAATTCTAAATGTAAAGCATTGTATTCGGACTGCAATTCATCATAAGATGGTTCAGAAATTATTACCTCGTCTGTTTCTGATTCCTCGTTTTCTTGGGCCACTAGACAGATATTAGCTGTCTCTTCATCATCACTTCTTCTTCTTCATCGGAGGAGCTGTCTCCCCAGATTGATGTGACGAAGGCTTTCTTCTTTCTGAATCTTTCTTTCTTCTTTTCTTTGTCCTTTGCTCTGGAGAGTTGGGGACATTCCGCCTTGATATGTCCTGGCTTCTTACATTCGAAGCAAATGATTGGATCCTTTGATTCGTTCGGATATGAGGAAATTCTGCGTTTCGGCTGAAACTTCTTTCCGGTTCTGTTTTTGTAGAATTTCTTGAACCTCTTGACTATAAGGCCCATTTCATCATCATCAAGATCATCTTCATTTTCATCTTCGCTCTCTTGAGTTTTAAGAGCGATGCCTTTCCGGTTTTTCTCGTTCATCTCCTTTTTGTATTTTTGCTTGCTCTCATATTCAGCAAGGCTCCCGAACAGTGCTGCAACAGAGCCAATGGATTCTCCTTTGGTTTCTTCAATAGCTGTTACTTTCGGTTCCCATTCTTTTGTGAGACCGCTCAGTATTTTCCTCACTTGATCTTCTTGACTATATTTCTTCCCAAGTGCAGTGAGGTGGTTTATGAGATGTGAGAATCTGACTTCCATATCTCGGATACTCTCTCCTTCCTTCATTCTGAATAACTCGAATTCGGGTAGTGAGAGTGTTGATTCGACTCTGTTTTACACCGGTGGTTCCTTCATGAGCTATCTCCAGAGCCTCCCACATTTCCTTCGCGGTTTCCAGGCTTGAGACTCTGAAGTATTCCCTCTGACTAAGCGCACACGTGAGTATGTTGATAGCTTTGTCATTTAGAGTCACCAGCTTCTTATCTTCCTCGTTGAACTCCGTGGACCTCTTGGGTACTTGCTGGCCATCTATTGTGTTCATCGGGACATAGTTGCCGTGTTCTATTACATCCCACAACCCATACTCTGTAGCCTTAATGAAGATTTTCATCCTCATTTTCCAGAAGGTATAATTTTCTCCACTGAAGCCTGGCGGCTTAGATGTTGAGCATCCTTCAGGTAGCACGCTATCTCCAAATCCTGCCATTTGATCTCTCTTCGGACTGTTAAATCCTTAGTGAAGAGACCTGCTCTGATACCAAATGTTAGAAACAATCTCACCCAAGAGGGGGGTGAATTGGGTGAGTTACAAAAATTTAAAATTAAAAGCGTGCAAGTATTGAATGAAACAGAGAGTCAGAGTAAGGAAAATTTTAACCGCAGAGAGGAGACACAAGATTTATACTGGTTCGGTCTAAACCACGTGACCTACTTCCAGTCCCCAGAACACCTCTGAGTATTTCACTATTTTCCAAGATCGACAGGGCTCTTGGTGCCTCGCTACAGTAATTGAATCGCTCAATCACTCCCCCTTACTCCCGTAAGGATACAACCCCTCTCAAGAGTCCACACTCTTGAGTGTCTCTCAAGTTTTTAATAAAGTAGTGAATGGCTCTCTTACAGAGTGAATTCAATGATAAACACTGATGCTCAGTAGTAATGTGAAAAACAGAGTATTGAATGCGTAACTGAATAATCGCAGGTGGTAGTTCAGGTATTCAATCTCTTCATTAATGCCTCTTCGCGCCTTTTATAGTTGATATCGTTAAATAGCCGTTAGACGGAAGGCTTCTAGCCGTTGTGACTTCGTTTGCGTGTTTCACTGGTTTTAACGGCTCCGCCATTAATGCGTCTGAGTTTCTGACACTGTAGGTCGCAGTCTACGTAATCCCGTTGAAGAGCCGTTGCACTCGTTTTCATTAATCTGCATATTTCAAACTTAGAACAAATGAGAGTTTTGTGGTGAGTGCTTTAATCTTGAATACAGAAAGAAAGCTAATCTATCATTCAAGGATTTGTGACGAAATCATTTATCAGTAAGAAGAACAAAATGTCATTCTGGTTTAGTTTGATCGAAAAAGTGATCGATTACTTGATGATAGATCAAGTTATCGATAACCAGAATGAAGACTTTTCGAAGTAGATCACTAAAATTATCGATCAAGTGTTGGATCATTGACTTTAAGAATTATCATAGGAAGAGGAAATCATTGCATGATCGAACAAGTGATCGAACATATAATTGATCGAACAGATTATCGATAATTTAAATGTTATTGAAATGAAGCTTCAGTCATTGATGATCGAACATCTTATCGATAAATGTATGATGGATAATATTATCGATAAAACATGGTTATGTAAATAATCAAAGAAAGACACAGGCTATTTGAAATGATCGAACAGTTGATCGATCATTAACTATTCGAACAAGTGATCGATAATAGTGAAGAAAGAAGTTTAATCCTGTAAGGTAAAGGAAATGATTATCGATCACGTTTTGTGAAAACATGAATTCCGGGGAATTGAATGATCGATCATATTATCGAAAAACCAGTGATCGATAACTTGATCGAAAATTGGTTCACCATAACTTAATGCGAATATGTCAATTCTCAGACTCTTTATCGATCACGTTATGTGAAAACTTCTTTAAGCAAACAAGTTAAAGTTATCGATAATGTTATCGATAATTTAGCTGTAGCAAAACTGAGTAAGAGTAGATAAGGACATTGATTTTTCGATCATGTGATCGATAATTTTGTGATCAATAAAATTATCGATCTATCAGTGAATTTGATCACCTGCATTCACAGAGTTAGAGCATAAAGTTCGAGTACGTAATCGATAAACAAATGATCGAAAATATGATCGATAAACTTGTAACAGAACTAATGTGCAGAACAAGTAGAGAGTGTTACCTTTTATCGAAGTCGTTATTGATGACTGATTTATCGATAACTTGATCGATAAATACACTTCAGATTTGGGTCTCTTATCAGTAACTCGATTGTTTACCTGATATTATCGATCAGTTGATCGATAATTTCCCATACTCTTATGTGATTTTTACGCTAGCGATTATCGATCACTTTATCGATAAATTATTCATCGAATAGTTCTTCGATCAAAAAGACTACTATAGACCCGATTTACACTTGATCATTTATCTGAAACCTTAGCGATAACTGATTGCTCGATCAGTTGATCGATCAAAATACTTAACCCTGATATTCTGACTTGTTATCATCAAAACTATAATCCTAACAAAATGATACAATGATCATTTTCCCACATCCATAAATAGCCAAGCATCAAATGATGCATTTTCCCACATCCGTAAATAGCCAAGCATCAAATGATGCAATGATCATTTTTCCCAAATCTGTAAATAGTTAAGCATCAAACGATGCAATGATCCTCATTATTTGCAAGTGCGCATACACAAGTAAATTGTCTAAGGAAAAAATATAACATATTTGTAAGGAGGGCTATAAAGCAGCAAAGATATTGAGAGTCTAAGCTAATGATCAAAAGTTGACCCCTATAATTATATTTATGCACATTAAGATTAGGCATCAAATGAAACAAACTTTACTGAGCCTCGTAATAGTACATTACATATAGAAGTCCAAAAGGCCAAAACAAGGACATCTTTTTAGTTTAAAAAATTGTCACTTTTGTGATAAACCACATATGCAACTTTGAAGAATCATAAGGAATGGAAGGAAACTCAAGACGTCTTTGCATGTTCAGTTCCAGCCTCACAATCAATCTCAACTTTCCAACATATGTACATGGGTATCCAAATGAAGCATCAAAAGATGCAATGATCATCAAATAAGCCACATGTGTTAATACAAGGTATAAGCATGCAAGAATGATGAACAAAGTTTTGGATGTCAAGCTCAAGCACTAAATCCAAATTTTCCCACATTAGTAACGAGGCATCAAAATAAAGAATCAAGTGATGAGCTAAAAACCAATGCAAATCAACCAAGGCTCCACTTAAAAGTACTAATGCAGAGGTTCAGAAGATTGGGTCATAAAGATTCTATACGCTCATGAATCTCCAAAAGGCCGCCAAAATAACAGAATTAGTCAACAGCAAAATCTCACAAAATTTGGAAAAGTTCAGAGTCAGCAAGTTGTCTAGAATCTCAATGAATCCAATGAGCTGATTGTACAGATTATGAGGAACTAAGTCAGGTTAACAATTGTGACAGACTCTTCAACATTCCAGAAAAGTAATGAAACAATGCAAATTTCAGAACAAAGAACCAAATTGCAGCAAGAAGCTTTTAGGTTTTGCTCTGAAAACTTTTAGTTAGATAACCAAAATTCAAAGGTGGAGGAGCATGCAACCTATTAGCAGCAAGTGGCAACAGTTTTGGACAAGGAAATGGAGACCTCAGCAAAATTAAACCAGTAACATTTCAGCTAGTCTCAGTGCAAAGTTCGAAGGAAAATTTTGCCAAAATGAGTTGAGCAGATGTATCACAACAATATTCACTCAACAAATTCGGCAATTGGAAAATCACAGACCCAATGCAATTTGCCTTGCTTTTCTAAAAATTGATCAGCCAAACGTAATTAATTGATCAATATTAAAGTGTCAAACTAGTCCGGTCAATTATAGTAGGAAAAAACTTCAGTTCCCGATCCAAAATTCCGTGGAAATTTTAAGGCGCACACGAAACCTCGGTTACAAAAATCTATCACTTTGGCTCAAAAGTGAAGGTAACTTGCAAAATCAAATCTCTATTTTCTCGAGATCCCAACATATATCTTTGCACCTTGCATTAGGCCACTAGTAATTAAGTTTACAGTGCCTCACTACTCATTTTGAATATTTGATGAAATATAAATATCTCAATAAATTATCAATTTATAACTGTGTTTAATACTGTATTAATTAATTAGCTTGTCTGAAATAGGCAAGTTAGCTATTAGCTTATTTAGAAAACCAGACTCCACTTAGTTCATATAATTCCATTATCCTCTTTCGGGTAGTCGGAAAGCTTAATTTGATGTTAGTTTCATTATTCGCAGGTTTGTTCTTGACCTAAAAAAGAAGAGACAAACTCACTAGATTTCTAAGAGATATATACTCTGAATTGTAATAATCGTATATTGTTGAATCAAAATAAGATGAAAATTTTCAATATAAAGCCATGGACAAATTCGACCTAACTATAAAAGGTACTAAGATAAAACAAAAGGCTGAAACTAACTAAGTTAAAAGGGAACCCGATTCCAGTCTCTTCTGCAACGGCGATGCAAGCAAGCAAGTCAGCCTTAGACCCTGAAATTGGTGCGTCGACAGGTATAATAAGAGACCCAGCTGGTGGCGCGAAACCGTAAACCCCTTTGATCATCTCTCGTGCAATTTCCCGCGCTAATGTCGGCGCTTGCAAATGACCGTTAGGATTAGGGTTTTTGGAGGGCAAAGCCAATATGGCGGTTCTCGGTTAAAAATGTGGTGCTTTTTCCCTCTTTCCCAATTACCCGGCCCTTTTTAAAAGATGTTATGGCGGTTCTCGGTTAAAAATGTGGGCTTTTTCTCTCGTTCCCAATTACCCGGCGCTTTTTAAAAGGTGTTTAAATAAAACAAGAAAATCCAAGTTATTTTTGGCCCACGATGATAATTATATTATCTCTTGAAATGGATCGTATTTATTTAAAAGAATTTACATTCCATGGTATCTTTTGTAAGTACATATAGTTTATTTTATCTTAAATGAAAAGTATTATTGTTTTAATGAAAACTAAATTAAGCTCCTTTTTTAAGAAAAAATATGGGGCCTATTTGTTTTTGTTCTTTGTTTTCTTGTTTTCAAAAAAAAAGTAAAGAAATTTGTTTGGATAAAATTTTTTAAAAATCATGTAAAAAATCATACTTGATAGGTAATAGTGGTCGCTAATAATGATAAATGGTTGATAATAGATAAACAGAAAAGAAAATTTCTCAAAATTTTTTAAAACAAAAAATAAAAAACACAAAAACAAAAACATGTGTTGTTTTTGTTTTTTGAGTTCTTAAAAACATGTTATTAAAAACAAATTATCAAACAATTTTTTAATTTTACTGTTTTTAAAAATAAAAAATTGTTTTCAAAATAAGAAACCAAACAAACCCATATTCTTTCCTTCAAGATCTTTAAAAAATAATTTTTACAAGTATTACCTCCGATCTTTAATATAATACTTCGTTTGATTTTTATTTTGATCCTAAATATAAAACTCTAATATACTTTATCTCTTATATTTATATACTCCTCCGGTCCTTAATATAAGATCCATTTAACTAATTTGATTAGATTAAGGAAGTTAGGTAAGTTAGTTAATTATAAGAAAAGTGACACATTTTTCCTAAAACACCATAATCATCTTTCTTAATATCCCATCTCCCTCTTCTACTTGATTATGGTTGAGGGAATATCCATAAGGGTAATTTAGAGAAAATTGATAAATATAATAAATGAGTCTTATATTTAGGACCAAAATCAACTCAAGAATTGGGTCCTATATTAAGGACCGGAGGAGTATTTTTTAAGGTGGTCTTTATAATAATGGTAGTTCTTACCAATACACTTAATTAGTAAAGACATTTTAGAAAAAATAATACTCCTCCGGTCCTAATTATAAGACCCAATTTGACTTTTTATTTGGTCCTAATTATAAGACCCAATCCATTTTCTCTCTTATATTTATGCATTTTTTTCCAAGATAATCCTTTTAATAATGATAGTTTTAGCCAATATACTTAATTAGCAAAGATATTTTAGGAATAACAACACTTATTTATTATAAATAACCAACTTAACTTACTTCCTTAATCTCCTCAAATAAGTCAATTGGGTCTTATAATTAGGACCGGAGGAGTACCTATTTATTACAAATAACTAACTAACTTCTTTTCTTAACTTATTTGAATTAATCAACTAGCTTTTATATGTAAGATGGGAAGTAGTATATATTTTAGATACTGAGTGTATTTAAAAAAATACTTTTTAATGGTTAAGTCAACAATAAATTATTATTATGCTGAAATAGTAGTACTCTAGTTGTAGTATAATAAGGCTGCTGGCGCCCATTGTCTCCTGCTCAACCTGTTAGGCTGTTTGCCATTTACCGCCGTCTTTTCTTAATTTGTGTCCAACTTTTAAAGCTGACCACATTTTGAGACTTTACGCTGGCTCGACTGAGACCACGTTGTATTGGGGATGAATAGCGTACCTGTCTGGGACAGCGATAAAAATATTTTATAAACATATTTTATGTAAATCAAAATAAATTTTTTTCACATATTTATTTTTTAAAATTATTATTGAAAAGTTATTTATAAGTTACTTATAAACTATTCGAAATGATTGTTAGATGACAATCTACTGATTAATGTTTTTTTTTAAATTGAGGGATCTGAATTTTTAATTTTGTGACAAATTTGCCATCTATTTATTTTGAGAAAAGCGGACAAAGGAAGCTTTTTAATAAATCTACTTACAAAAAATGGGAAAATGTAGCGAAAATTTTTTAATGAAAATTTCCTCCCCTCTTTCTCTACCTATTCTTTTATAAATTTTTTCTTCGCTCCATCCCCATCTTCTTTCCTAGGCTGAAGTTATTAAAATTTTCGCTTTCCTCCCTCTTTTCTTCGTACTAGGCAAATATCTTTATAATAACTTTTAAATTTAATTTTTGTTCCTCTCAGCTTATTGTTACCATGCTACTAAATATTGGCCTTGTTCCCCTCACCGTATAACTAAACAAAAATTGTTATTAGTTAGAACATGATAATATGTAATTTATAAATTTTGTTACCGAAATTGGGTAATAAATATATGAATACTTTTCTATGTTTTAAATTAAATAATATATACTGAAATATTTGTTCGTGCTCACATTTGAAAAACCCTTTTCCATCTGATTTTTAATTAAAATAGTAATTCAAAACTATTAAAATAAATAATCACAAGCAATTTTAAATTAAGTATTTGAAACCTCGTACCAAAACTTTGTTGACTATTCGTCCCCCCAGCCAAAAGTCACAGTTAAATTTCTCGTCGATGGAATATCTAATTTTGATTGCAAATAAAATGTCATGATTTCAACGGCTTAGTAAGGCTTGTTTGGCTATGATCATTTTAAAACAAAATCATCATAACATTTGAGGGGAAAACAACGGATTAGATTAAATAGGTTCTCAGTCCCCAAAAAAAAAAAATTCTGATAGGTTGTGATATCAATAGTTTAGCACACTTTGTTTATATCAGCTGGGATTGAGTCTAACAGAAAAAACTGATATTTCATAATGTGATGAGGTACCCATGTTTAGTGTCTTATGGTATCTTAAATAGGATTACCAATACCTAACCATATGGGGAGAAAAAAAGGGAAGGCTTGCTTGGCTAAGCATTTAGTTTGCGTTGATGCGCTTTCTTCGTCAAAATAAATAAATAAGAGTATGACTAAACGAATGACAACCAGAAGTTCCATCTTCAATTTTAAATTTCTATCGACAAACCGTCAACTACTGCAATAATGTGAACTTTTGCACTTAGACTTCGAGGGTGTTTAGGTAAGAACAAAATCATAGTTTTATAAGTACTTTTACAGTATACGAAGTAAATATGTGGAGGAATTTGTCTCGATTTATGAAAAAGTGCTTTTGAAAGTGATTATGGGGTGTTCCAAACACCCCTTTCAAATTATAAAAAAAGTACTACTTCCGATCTTAATTATAAGAGCTAGTTGACTAATTTGAGGGGTTTAAGGAAAGAAGTTAAATTAGTTATTTATAATAAATAGGCGTTGTCTTTCTTAAAATATCCTTGCTAATCAAGTGTATTGGTTAGAACTACCATTGTTAGAAGAACTACCTTTAAAAAAAATACATAAATATGAAAGACAAAGCGGATTGGGGTATTATATTTAGGACCAAAATAAAAATCAAATAAGATCTTATATTAAGGACCAGAGGTAGTATATTAGAAAAAGTACAATAATTTATTCAGAAAATTTTCACAACAAAATCAAATTGTTAGGTAATTAGATCCATTTCACATTTCAGGGTCATAGCTAATTAATGTGAACTTTTACATTCAGACTTCAAATTTTTGCTGTCAAAACTTAAAAGTCTTATAACCTGCTTCATTTTCTATAACACAAAATTGTTGCTTTGCGCCGGTCAATTAAATGTGCATTAATTCCTTCATGACATTGGAAATTAACCATTTTACGTCAATAGAGAAAGCCATTTCATGTTTGGGAATAATTTTCTTTTCGTTTTTAATTTCTAGAAAACCAGACACAACATATCTTGACATCCCAGCCATGTTTTTTTCATCAAAAATTTTTTTTGGAACAATTGATAATTAAAATTCAATCAAGTAATATTGATTAAAAAAAACCCCAACAAATTAAACTATATTATCCACGAGCTATCATTATTAGGTTCATTAGTTATTAGCTGTTTCTCTTCTGGGCCAGTTCATATCATTTCTTTGAACCGGTGGTTCTCTACTATACACAGTTGTGCTGAGGCAAAAGTCAGATAAACGTTGGTATAAAAAGATATTCTCAAAAGTGTAGCAAAAAAAAATATTCTAAGAAAATCTCATTACATATTTTATTGTGCAAAAATATCCGAAATTTGTTTTCAGGTACAAAATTTGTTTGGTAAGTGAAATTTTTCTCTAATCATGTGCAACCTATTTCAATTAAATGCAAAATAAAATATATTTATACATAATTGAAAATATGTTATAAATAACTCAAGAAAAATTGCATCTGCTCAGAGACTTAAATATTCAGGAAACTTTAGGAGATAAATTTTGCAATTTTTTTACGAAAAATTTCCAGCAAGCTACTTTATAAAAAGTCAAATAAAGGTAGCTGCATTCCTTTCCTTCTATGTTGGAAATTTAAATTATTCCTTGTTTGTTGCCGTCCAACTTGTACGACTTTTCAAATTGAGACCGTGATGTTGAAAATGTAGGCATTATTCCATCACAGCTGCTTCCCATTAACAAATGATCATCACATAACTAAGGGGCTTGAGTCTAATAAAAAAGATTAGTTTCTCATGACGTAATGATTTAATGTTTGAATTCCCGTTACGAGAAGTACTAATATTTAGTACTTAACAGTGTTTCAAGTAAAATTACTTGTAATAGACGAAGACCTATGCTTTAGCAACCAAAAAAAAAAATCACATAGAATAAGACTTGCTTTATTCATTTAAGCATATCTTTACCAAAATTTTGAATTTTTTTTTTTTCATGTGGGGTGAGTTTGAAAAATATATTTTCCCTTTGACGTTAAACTATATGAGTAACCTACTTGGTTTGTAATTATGATGGAAAGATTGTATTTTCATAACATTCTCAAATATTTCTTCATTGTTTAAAAAAATATGAAAAGATTATACTCCTCCGGTCCTAATTATAAGACCCAATTGACTTATTTGAAGAGATTAAGGAAGTAAGTTAAGTTGGTTATTTATAATAAATAAGTGTTGTTATTCCTAAAATATCCTTGCTAATTAAGTATATTGGCTAAAACTATCATTATTAGAAGGATTATCTTGGAAAAAAATGCATAAATATAAAAGAGAAAATGGATTGGGTCTTATAATTAGGACCAAATAAAAAGTCAAATTGGGTCTTATAATAAGGACTGGAGGAGTATTTTCACAAACAAACATTTTTGGCCTACAAAAACAAAGAGTACCTTTTTTAAGATTATGCCAAGAGAATTTGAATCATGAATTTTATCTACGTCCCGCTGACCACAGATTTTAGGCCTGGCAATAAATTTATTAAAAAAAAAAAACTTGGAATGAGACACATAATATGAATATTATATTATATATTGATAAAAAAAATAGTATGAAAAACGCATGTGTTATAGATGTATATAATTATATACTACCTCCAGTCTTTAATATAAAATCTTGTTTGACTTTTATTTTGATCCTAAATATAAGATCTTAATCTACTTTGTATTTTATATTTATGTATTTTTTCTCAACGTAATTCTTTTAACAATGGTAGTTCTAACTAATACACTTGATTAGTAAGAATATTTTAGAAAAGATAATACTTATTTATTACAAATAACTAATTTAATTTTTTTAACCTCTTTAAATTAATCAACTAATTTTTATAATTAGAATCGGAAGTAGTATTAGGTTGGCTGTGTTTGTACAATCTGTACTCGCCCATAGGTTGAGGTAACTAACCTGTGGTGGTTAACGTACGGCTTGTCAGCTGAGAAAGTTCATGACTGCGCAAGAGAAACATGGCCACTATTTTTATTTCTTTTGAAGTGAAAAAAAAATCCCCTGAAAACCAGAAAAATATTATTTATGTCAAAAATATTTAAGTTAAATATAAATCATTCAAAATTATCAACATGAATGATTCCGATCAAGACAAATACTCAGATTCTAAAAATTGTTGCAAAATTTTAATATAAAAATCGATTTTGAATTATATTAACTATATTTTTTGCTTGACCGATAGAATTTTTCATATGTTTAAAATAATTTTTTAACAAGGGTTTCGGGTGTGTTTGGATGAAATCAAACCGTGGTTTGGAAAAGTGATTCTGGAGAATAGATTCCGGAGAGAATAGATTCTGTGAAGAATAGATTTTGTAAAAAAGTGATTCTGAGAAGTGAGAGTGTTTGGATAGTTGTTATCAGAAGCACTTTTTATATATACAAATTACTAAAAAAAAGACATAAGTTAATATGATAATTACAGAAAAAATAAATTTTATGATATATTTTAATTTGAAGGAATAAAATTGTTAATAATATATTTTTTACCAACATAATTAATAATACATAAGATAATATAATTAATAAATAATTAATATGTATATATATTTATAAAATATAAGATTAAATATGTTATCAAAAAATTAACAAGATACATATCATATAGGCTCTCACACTCTCCCTTTTTTCTTCAAAAACAAAAAAATTTTGCTTTTTCCAAAACCATGGTTTTGGAGTCAAAACCATGGTTTTGACCCAAAACCATGGTTTTGACCCAAAACCATGGTTTTGGTTTTTAGAGGGGGTGTTTGGGTGATTGACACCTCAAACCATGGTTTGGGTCCCCAAACCATGGTTTGAGGTGTCACCCAAACACACCCTTAGTCAAAGCTGGATTCTAACATTCGGGCACCGGTTGGCTCGAATTGCGTCATGGATCGGGGGTGAAGACGGATCCAACCTTGCTCATGTTCAGTCTGAACTCAACGTTCATGATCAGGAATAATGAGACAAGTCGACCGCTTAGGTTGATTTTTTTTCCGAATAAGACAATTTATTTATCTTGATTTTGATTTACATATATTGTACTGCAGACTTCAAAACAGCCGTGAAAGATAACCAACCAATGACCAGTCGATGCTTCTCCGAAAACGAGAAGGTATTATGAAGGCTTGTAGCCACGGAGCAAAAGGTTGAACTGAACAAGAAAACGGTCACTTTCTGCTACAGGCAGGATATCTAAGTGGTGGGAAATCTTCCCATGAGTTGAAGAAGCAGAAGAAGTCCGAGCTTGTGAGGTGGGACACGTGACTGTTCTTAGTCGTTTCACACTTTCACCATCCACATCCAGGAACGAACAGCATCCAAACGAAGCACATCAACGCCAACCACTGTGCTATAAAACTGCCAATTATCAATTAATTATTATTATTCATCGACCACTGGGAAAAAGTATATTTTCTCCATTTCCATGTTCCCTCCACCATCTCTGCTTCCATCTTGAAGAGCTGAAAGTGACATACATAGTCCGGCGGAATTGGGTTACCAACGAGGTCCTCGCTTCTCAAGCTGGAAACTATTTTTTTCTTGGCTGTTATATGGTGATATATCGTTGTTGGTTTCGCTATTTGATTTGCTAGTAATTTAGTGTTTATGGAGATTTTCTAGCGTTTGAGTTGGTGACTTAAATCATAGTCACGTAGTGGGTTAGGTTTATGGCTGGAATTGGGTTTTCTCTAGGAGACGCGTGGATACATGGGTGCAGAATTTATGGACCGGGAACTTCGCGTGCTTGATATGAGTTAGGATTAGCTAGCGTCTGCTTAGTTTGTATTTTTCGAAATTGATTTTTCACTTTTTAAGTCATCGTTAATCCGATATATCCGTCAGTTTCGTTTCAATGCTTCGATTTGAAGACGCTGTGCATCTTGTAATCTTCACTTGAACGAAGGAAGGGACAAGAAACTATCGACTTGAAACAGTTGACTTTTTGGAATTCTATTGATTGTTCTGAGTAATTGTTTCACTTTGTTAGGAATTAGAAGTTCCATAGATCAAGTAGGAAAGAATGCAGAATCTTGTTAGTTGAAGATAGTATCAATTGTTGCATGTCGTTGCTTGTGCTTGTGTTTCTACGCTTGTGCATGGCTGTCTTTTAGGGTATTCTATGTTTGGTAGGATTGAAATGAGCGGGTGGAGAATGGTAAAATTTTCGGCGGCATAATATAAGTCTAAAGTCGTTGTTATTTTCTATCTCTTTAATTTCACATCCCCAATTTCACGCTTATGCACATTCTTAGCATCTGCATTAGAGATGCCAGGAAAATGGCATTTCAGTAACCTTGGAATTGTTATATAATGCAGATCGGAGATTCCAGCAGTCATATAGCAGAACCATTATGGGTTGTGGCTGCTTTGGAGCCTCAACTATAAAGAGGAAAAGGAGTCCTACTCATAATCCTAATGACGTTGATGGTAAGGGCCTAGAAGTTGCTGGCTTTTGTATTCCTATACTTCAATAAGGTTATAAGTTCGTGTAATTTCATTTTCATTTGTGGAAACTTATACTATCAGCGTGTTTCTTTTGTTATTATGGAGAGTCAAGGTTTATCTACTGAAAATGATTGGTCAAGGTTTATCTACTGAAAATGATTGAATATATCCTTATCCATTGAATTCCGTTTTTTCCCCCACTGTTTGCAAGCTGTATGCATTTGTTGAAAATAAGAACTGTACTATTAGAAAAATGTTTTTGTTCTTTGCAAGTTCTGAAGTGTGTTTATAACATGGCTCCATATTCATTAAAAAGTTAGGAGACCTTTCGTTAGCACTGTGTTAAAAGCATTTGACGTGCTGTAGAGTATGTCATATTTATTATTTAATATTATGGGACTTCTTGACTTATGTTTCATTAATGTCTCGTGGGACTGCTAATTGATTTCCTCCATATGTCTGCTTGAGAGGAAGCTGCATTTTCGTACATGATGTTTCATCTTGGCTGCATTACCTTTCCTTTCTTTTTTTAGTTGTTTGTCTGCCTCAACTCTATTACAAATGTCATGCTCATAATATGAAAATTTATTCACAATGCTTTCCATGGAAATTTGAATCATATACATCACATCCTTTCCATTCCATCCCAATATTTTCTCTTAATTATGACCTGAGCGATAATAATCTCATTTCACAAGAAGTTGCTCATGAGTTTCCAAAACTTTCATTAATTAGCAAGTTCACATTTGGGATTTGGAGTCCTTGTTGGTCGTTAGAAACTTGTTGTCATTTTATGGATCTTGGAGTTTTGAGTTTTACATTGACAGCACATCTAGCAACTGAAGTGAGATTGTATTTTTTCATGTCTGCTGCTGCATCTTCTGAGATTCCGTTTTTTTGCCATTTCATTCTGCTTATATCTGAGAATATTTTGTTTTATTTTTTTATGAGCTCTTCTATCTGGCCTGCTCTTTCTTTGGTTTTTTTGGGGCCAGGAGAAGCTTCTTTTGTGAATAAAAGAATTACGCTCACTAATACGACCAACGACACAGAACAAACTAAACAAGTAATATTGGTATTTAGATCCCAAGTACAGAGAAGATGGGATCTAGATCCATGGTGATCATTGTTTAAATTTTTTAATAATAGCTCAACTTGAGTATTGTCAAGCTTTCCTGGGCTGTTATTTATGGCAAGTTCAAACAGTAAATTTCTGATTGGAATTCAAAAGGCTATGACGTCCCTTATTTTGTATATTTCTCTTATATAATAATGGTATTGATAACAAACATCCTTTAGGGTATCTGTGCCACTTTGCTCTTTGTTTTATTTTGAATAAGCAACACAGCTATGACTTGTTCATAATAATTTTGATGTACATGCTCAGGCGTTGCACTTGATAATGTTAAGAATTTCTCTGATAAAGAACTAAGGGTGGCAACAGATAATTATGACTCAAGGAAGAAGATAGGAAGGGGAGGTTTTGGAACTGTTTACCAGGTATTACGTTTAAAGACACTTCCATATGTTGCATTATTATTGGATTAATATGCTTGTCAGCCTGTTAAACATATAATACTTCTTCAGGGTTAGTGCTATTTGCAAATTTCTTTTTCTCCTCTTCCTTCCATGCTGAATATCATATTTAGGACGCATTTGTACTGCAAGTGGCAAAATGGGACCAGCAAAGGTCGCCAAGGCCTTTGAGAATCTATTTCCATGGTTACAATTTATGTCATATGTGAAAAAGATGTTCTGCATTGACTTACTGTAGAGCCTTGGCATTCACAGGCAAATCTCTTACATATTTTCTTATATGGTGTCTTATAATGATTAGATAGCAATATTTATTTTCCTCGATGGCAAAAAGGCAATATTTATTTTCCTCAACATATCAACATACACTTTGATGGAATTAACTTACTCTTCACAAAAACAACATTACAATTTGGGTGTTCAGTATCCAGCTTTGCTTGTTAAAATTATTTTCAATACTCTTAGGTGCCGTTTCTAGATCGTACTTCTGGTGGGCTAAGGATTGTTGGATCTTGCCTCCATCAATTTTTCACTGTTATGTTTTCAATGCATAAATATTACTTCAGCTTTGAGAAGTAAATCCGTTTGTTTTAAATTGTACTGAAAAACTAGAATAGAAGGCTGTCTAAAGACTGGTCTAAATATATGATGTCACGTTATATGCTAGCTTAAGCTGACAAACTGAATTGAGTGCCTAGAGGTTACATAAAATTTCAACATTATGCTCTAGTTAACTTTTATGCCACTTCAGGTCAAAAACGACTCTTAAGCCACTGCTTATTATTCATGTTGTAATTTTATTAGGGAACCTTGAGGGATGGAAGACAAGTAGCAGTGAAGACCCTTTCTGCAGGATCAAGGCAAGGAGTCCCTGAATTTTTGACTGAAATCAAGACTATATCAAATGTTAAGCATCCAAACCTTGTTGAATTGATTGGTTGCTCTGTTCAAGGATCTAGTCGTATTCTGGTGTATGAGTACGTGGAAAATAACAGCATTGATCGTGCATTACTTGGTAAATTTGACAAAAACTTCATGTGAATTAAGAATCAATGTGTAAGATTGATACGCTGAAGAGAGGAAAAAGACATTTGATCATGCTTTCCTTTCTTCTGTAAATCGTTATGTAGGCACAAGAAATACAGGCATCAAACTGGACTGGAGAAGAAGATCTGCAATTTGCATGGGTACCGCTAGGGGTCTTGCATTCCTTCATGAGGAACTTGTTCCACACATTGTGCACAGAGACATCAAAGCTAGCAACATACTACTTGACAAAGACTTTAACCCGAAAATAGGGGACTTTGGGTTGGCTAAATTATTCCCTGATGACATCACTCACATTAGCACTAGAATTGCTGGGACAACGTAAGTTATATTCCATATTCCTGGTTAAACTTTATCTGTTTGTTTCTTGGGAAAGTCCAGCACTCCTGCTCAACTAATTTTGGCCTTTCCGCTGTTATTTCTCATCCACACCAAACATCTACTAATATTGATTATAGGAAGTAGGGATTCTTCATATCTGTTAATCTTTCACATCTGGGTGGGATAGCTAAACTAGCCATAATTAATAAAAGATATCCACCCTGAAGAGTTTGACTGACCTGGATATACAGGAAACTCTAAGGTCCCTTTTGGTACGACGCATTGAGAATGAGGGATTGGGATTGGGATTGTAATTGAAAAAAATTATTAAAATAATATTTAGTATGAGTAATTGTTTATTATATAGGGTTAGGCAAACCTATAGAGGTGGGATTGGGGAATACCACTTCCCCCCATGGTAGTTTCCAATCCTACATACGTGGGTTTGGCTAATCTCATATGACAAACAATCTCTTATACTAAATACTTTTTTAATAGATTTTCTCAATTGCAATCCCAATCCCAATCTCTCATTTTCAATACTTCCTACCAAACGTAACCTAAGCTTTGAGATGTACCATGTGCAAAATTTTGTAATACGATGCCTCCAATTTAGTTCCACCTAACTCCAATGATAATTCAAGGGGCACTCGAGAGATGAGTTTGATTAAAAACAAGAATAAAGGAGATCATGTTTCTTTAAATGACTGATGAAAGCATCCTTTGAACTAGCTTTTCAATATTCGGAAATGCCAGACTGCATATTAATTAAAGATGAGAGCTCATTTTGATGTTACTGAAGTTCGTGGAGAACAATCCATTGTGATTTGCTGATATGTATATTCTATGCTCGAGCCACTGGGCTGGAAACATGATTACAGAGATTAACTCCCATGTTTTCAGTGAAGAAAATCCGAAGATGCATATCTCCAAAAATATAAAAATCAATGATCTATCTGCAAACAGGTCTAGTAGCATGTGTATCTTTCGAAGGTTTGTGTTTGCAATAGAAACATTACCAGTCATGGACCTTTCTTTGGAGGTTAAGCCCCCTTTTCTTTTGTACAGAGTTTAGGCCTTTTAATTTGACTAGTTCCTCGATAGATTGCTTATGAAAATGTCTCTGGCGCCTACTGTTAACTTATTATCATATTTTTGTTTTGTAAAAATCAGTTTTGTAACATTATAAACCCTTCAAGAACTCTATTATGCATTTCTGTCACCAGCTACATTTGTCAATTTCTGGTCAATCCATACTTGGTTTTGATTAAAACCGTACCCTGCTTTGTTTTTCATTTGCACAGCGGTTATCTAGCACCCGAATATGCATTAGGTGGTCAGTTAACCATGAAGGCTGACGTATACAGCTTTGGAGTTCTTGTACTGGAAATAATTAGTGGCAAAAGCAGTTCAAGGGCAAATTGGGGGGGAACCGACAAAGTCCTCTTGGAATGGGTAAGTTCTGTTCCCTGCTTTTGCAAGCTACCATGCAACATAATAAGCTTCACGTACTGTAAGTTCCTAAGATGATTTTATATCCTGATGATAATGATGCCTTGACGCTCTTCATTTCACATTCCCACGTTTATTTCATTAATTTAGGCTCGATCACAGTTTCTCGCTTTTGCTGCTCAGTACCCCAGAACAAATAGATGACCCATTGAAGGAGGAAATTCTTAGGTAGGCCTAGTCTACAAAAGATGCGATGACCGAAGCCATTATTGATGGCATAAGCATGTCAGAAAAGGAGTCCCGCTGAAAAATGCGACCGACGTGCTTACATGTCTGTTAATTATTGACTTGATCTTTTGATTTTTGGTAAACCCCCCACTCAAGTTGTAGAAAAAATGGTGACACGTGCCGTTCTCTCCTTGCTCCTTCCCCAGTCCAGTAAGAATCGTGTTTGATATAATGTTTGACACTGCCAAAAATCATTTCAATGCCAAAGCATAATGCTCTTTCACAAGTTCACACCCTTGAACTCCATAAATAGTTTAACAAGTCCCATATAACATTAACTTCCGACGTCTTTTCTGGAATAGACATATGCAAGATGTGTCTGTTACTTTCTGTGTGGGACGGGGGAAGAAACATGATGATCTCTTTTCACTTTCTTAGGCTTGGCAACTTCATGAAGAAGGGAGACTTTTGGAGCTAGTGGATCCCGAGATTGGAGAATTTCCTGAAGAAGAAGTGATTAGGTACATGAAGGTAGCTTTTTTCTGCACACAGGCGGCAGCAAACAGAAGGCCACCGATGTCCCAGGTTTTGGATATGCTGTCCAGGAAAATCCGGCTCAATGAGAAGGAGCTAACAGCGCCAGGATTCTTCCAGAATTCAGGAGAATCCTCTAAAAAGAACGTATCCACTGCGTCCACTAGCAATCAAACTCATTCTCTACCCCCCACTATTACTGAGGTGACCCCTCGATGAAGCCTTTATTGATATAATTCCCATTGACCCTAGTGTTGAATGCAAAGTTCACAGAAGAAACGAGATTTTTTCCTTTGTAATTCAGTAGGAGAGAAATGTCAAGGAGAGGGAAGTCTCCGTCCCTTTTTTTTTTTGCCTTTTGTTCCCCTTTGTCTATTCTTTTTCTTTTTGTGAAATGAAAAGCATATTGAAATTCAAAACAAACGGTGCATATTTAGTTAATCTTGTGCAGATTTGCATTAAGAAAACATGTAATTGAGAGATTACGTGTTGACTGGTATGTGTACAACACACAGCACGAGGGACTGGAACTTATTCTAATTTCTAATAATGAATCAAGAAGTCATAGAAATGAGATATTTGGTTGAAACTTGTTGACAAATCCTTACTAAGTCAACACAGCCATGCTTTTTTTTTTTTTCTCTCTCCTGAGAAATATTCACTCAATTTTAGAATTTGTTTAGAGGAAAGCGAACTCATATGCACAACAAACAAATTTGATTCTTACGGTAGCATGCCACGTGCTGCCTCCACTATCCAAAATGTGTGACTTGGCTTGACGAAACACATAGTTGATTAAATTAGAAAAAGATTAAATTTTGAGCATTCTTAGACCCAATCAGAGATAGCTCTTACAAAGGGTTTTCTGGGATTTACAAAGACTCTAATTTAAAACTTTGTCCTTGAGGGGACAAAATTCTTTTCACCAAAACCAATGCCTGGTGAAACACTGGTTGTTATTGGATAAACTGGCAAACCTATTCAAAATTAGTGGTGCAGGGGGACTGTATATAATTTCTTCTTTTTTCCCCATAGAAGTGCAGCTGCTCTTCCCGTCAAATGAGGGACGAGGCCAGAACATCGGGTCCAAAATGCTCATGGGCATGTTGCTCATACTCGAGAGTCTAAAAGTTTAAAATTAGTTGATAGAGTTGTTTTGCCAGGAGAAAACATAAAAAAGTAAAGGTTAAAAAACAAGGGCATTCTCCAAACTAAAAATTCGGCTTAAATGGATGCAAACCATTGGGAGGGGAATGTCTTTATTTAACTCTCTCCCCACTTTCCTTCATTTGCTATCTCTACCATTAAATTAGATGAGATTTAATACACTATGACAATATTATTATAATATTAGATAATAAAAAATACATATAAATAAATTTAATCTATATATAAATAATATTATCATAATCATGATAAAAATAAAAGAATTATAAAATATTTTAATAGAAATCTATGAATTATGTGTGCATATTAATTTCTAACTGCCTAAATATATTTGTTGTTAAATTAATATTATAAGAATACTATTATAATGCATTAAATCTAATTTAATGGTAGAAATAATAAACAGAGAGAGGAAGCAAAGAGGAAGCTAAATAGAGATTTTTGATCACACTAAGCTCCAAAGCCGTTTAATTTAAGATTTACCATCAACTGATAAATCGCCTTCTGGCCTCCTTGGAGGGGGTAAATAGCGCAAGGAACCGATTTATAATCAAGTATGAAACATTCATAGCGCGATACTTAGGAGGAAACATTCAGACTAGGGATCAAGCGCTTTCAATTGAAAAACAAA